>NC_088339.1:9977500-10255000 GCF_036884655.1 Musa acuminata AAA Group | reverse complement strand
AGCAGGTTTTCTTGTGATGCCTGCTGTACTTCTTGTGGTGTATCTAACATCAAAGCTCAGGCTCTTATTTATAGTTCCAAGACGAGACAACAAGTCTGATTTTCCCGATGTGGGACTATGGGACTTGCCAAACTAACATATGTATGTATATGTATGTATATGCATGTATATATATATATATATATGTATATACATATATATGTATATATATATATATATATATACATATGTATATACATATGTATATACATATACATATATATATATATATATATATATATATATATATATATATATATATATATATATATGTGTGTGTGTGTATATATATGTGTATATTTATACATATATAAATGTATATATATATATATATATATATATATATATATATATATATATATATATATATGTATGTATATATGTATATATATATATATACATATATGTATGTATATATGTATATATATATATATACATATATGTATGTATATATATATATGTATGTATATATGTATGTATATATATATATATATATATTTATGTATATATATATATGTATATATATGTATATATATGTATGTATATGTATATATATATGTATGTATATGTATGTATATGTATGTATATATATGTATATGTACATATATATATACATATATACATATATATATATATATATGAAACAAATAATATAAAGTGAGAGAATGTCATAATAATAATAAGCAAAAAGACTATATGTCAAGTCACATTTGTCATTACTCACATGATTGGCTTGTAGGGCACCTATGACTAACATAGACTGTAAATCCAGTTTAGTGAAAACTTTTAATCTCCCTGTGCATATATAAGAGAAATAAAAGCCTGTGTAGCTTCTTTTGTCCACTTAAATATATCTTTTTTCAAAAGTGATATCAAAGGAGCACTAATTTTATCATAGTTCTTCACTAACTTTCGATAATAACCAATAAGTCCCAAGAATCCCTTTAGAGCCTTAATTAATTTTAGAATTTACCAATCTTTTATTGTCTGAATTTTGGAAAGATCAACTATAATAGCCAATATACTCCACCTCATAATGTAATAAATAACTTTCTAAAGATGGGCTATACATCATAATATCATAAAAAAAAAATCATAACAAACCTGATGAACTCGAAAGATATCAAAAATTTATAGTAACCATAATTTGTTCTAAAAGTAGTTTTCCGAATACCAACTTCATGTACAAGAATTTGTGATAGCTAAACCATAAATTTAGTTTTGTGAAAAATTCTGCACCTCCCAATACATACTTAAGAGAAATAAAAATCTGAGTGGCTTCTTTTTGTTAGGAATGAGTCGGCACTAAGTGGGGGGGGTGAATTAGTGCAGCGGTAAAATCACGTCGATATAAAATTTCTTCGAACGATAAAACCCGTTTCATAAATATGCTTAAATTTAAAGCGTATGGAAGAGTATAGTAAGTAATAAGAAGGCAGTTTGCAATTGAAGTAAATTGCTCAAAAGAAATGTAAACCAGATTTTTATAGTGGTTCGGTCGTCATGACTTACATCCACTCCACCGATTCCTCTACCATCGAGGCCACTGGCATCCACTATCGGTCTTCCTTCAATGGGTAAAGACCAACTATCCTTTTACACCCCTCTTCTCCTTTTCACAGGCTTAGGAGACAACCTTTACAAGCACACACTCCTCCCTAAACAGAATTCTAAACTTCGAATTAGATGAGGGATTCTCTCAAATGATTTTTATAGCGTTTCTCACTTTTAAGTTCTCTGTGATTGTGTTTATTAACCAGGGATAAGAGGGGTTTTTATAGGCCTTATGTTGATTCAATCTTGGAGCCTAAAAATGTCTCATCTCGGGTTTTCGAGGTACGGGCGATACCACCACTTACACCAGGTACTCGTTTGCTTGCAGCCTGACCACTGGGTGGTACCACTACCCAGTCTGGTGGTACAACTGCCTGACAGTCTCTCAGAGACTGTGTCTGGGTGGTACCACTGCCTGACACAGTCTCGGAGACTTTGCCACGACGATGCCACCTGTTGGGTCACTTTTTGAGCCTTTTATTGGGCCCAACATAGTCCATACATAGGCTCAACTGGCCCCTAATTAGGTTGGCCTAATTTTAATCTCAATTATATGCTAACTACAAAATTTAAGGCATTCACTAAGGTAAACAAGTCCTTAAGTCTAGGTTTCTTCCGGCGAGCTTCCGTTGATCTTCCGATGAACTTCCGATGATCTCTTGGCAATGTTCCAACGAACTCCCGACAAGCTCCTAAACTTCACGATGATCTTGGTGAGTTTCGATGAGCTTCTTCGACAAGCTCCTGGACTTTTCGGTCAATTCCGGCAGAACTTCCGACGAACGTCCGTACTTCCGACGAACTCTAGAACTCCCAACGAAATCTCATTCTTAACTTTGGAACTTCATTTTGCTTTATGCCTTGATCACTATTGTAGATAATCCTGTATAAATAAAACCTACTTTGATCTAGATAATTATTACAAAGCTAATTAAATGTTGTCCTAGCATGTCATTGGTTCATCAAAGCATCATTCGATTCTTCGGTGCATCATCCTCTCTTGCAGCCTGTTGCTTAATCGGCTAGTTGACCTCTGAACTCTAATTTTTTTTAGTACAATATCTGCTCTTCTTGGCCCGATTCCTGAACTCATGGCCCGAAGCCTTCTGCCGGATACGTCGACCGATTCTCCGGCTCGACGTCCAATCTTCTGACATGTTTTTCTCCAGCCCAACATGATTCTTCTTGCTTTAATTATCTTTCCCTGATCGAAGCATCCTATGTCACTCAAAATGTAGGTCAAATCATAAACACTATCAATTGGTTTCATCATCAAAATCTGAGATTCAACATTTTCGTCCACTTAAATATATCTTTTTTCAAAAGTGATATTAAAGGAGCACTAATTTTACTATAATTCTTTATAAACTTTCGATAATAACCAATGAGTTCTAGGAATCCCCTTAGAGCCTTAATTAATTTTAGAATTAATCAATCTTTCATTGTCTAAATTTTGGAAAGATTAATTATAATACCTCTCTAGAAACAACATGGCCAAAATACTCCATCTCAGATTTTACAAAGCTGCATTTTGATTACTTGCTAAAAAGACAATGCTCACGAAGAAGGATAAAGACAAACCACAAATGTAATAAATGACTTTCTAAAAATGAGTTATACATCATAATATCATCAAAGAAAATCAGAACAAATTTACAAAGATGAAATCGAAAGATATCATTCATTAAACTCTAAAAAATAGACTGTGCACTAGTTAACCCAAACGACATTATCAAAAATTTATAGTGACCATCATGTGTTCTAAAAATAGTTTTCTAAGTGCCATCTTCATGTACAATAATTTTGTTATAACTAGATCGTAAATCCAGTTTAGTAAAAACTTATGCACCTCCCAATGCATAATTAAGAGAAATAAAAGCTTGAGTAACTTCTTTGGTCCACTTAAATATATTTTTTTTCAAAAGTGATGTCAAAGGAGCACTAATTTTACCATAGTTCTTCATAAACTTTCGATAATAACCAGTGAGTCTCAAGAATCCCCTTAGAGTCTTAATTAATTTTAGAATTGACTAATCTTTCATTGTTTGAATTTTGGAAAGATCAACTATAATACCCTCTCGAGGAACAACATGGCCAAAATACTCCACCTGAGATTGCACAAAGCTGTATTTCAATTTCGGGACAAAAAGATGATGCTCACGAAGATAGATAAAGAAATCTCATAAATGTAATAAATGATTTTCCAAAGATATGCTATATATCATAATATCATCAAAGAAAATCATAACAAACTTACGAAGATGAACTCGAAAGATATCATTCATTAAACTCTAAAAAATAGATAGTGCATTGATTAACCTAAAGGCAATATCAAAAATTTATATTGACTATCCTATGTTCTAAAAGTAGTTTTCTGAATATCATCTTCATGTACACGAATTTGGTGATAACTAGACTATAAATCCAGTTTAGTGAAAACTTGTCATCTCCCAATGCATACATAAGAGAAATAAAAACTTGTGTATCTTCTTTTGTCCACTTAAATGTATCTTTTTTCAAAATTGATGTCAAAGGAGCACTAATTTTACCATAGTTCTTCATAAACTTTCGATAATAACCAGTGAGTCCCAAGAATCCCCTTAAAGCCTTAATTAATTTTAGAATTTACCAATCTTCCATTGTTTAAATTTTGGAAAGATCAACTATAATACCCTCTCAAGAAAAAAATGGCCAAAATACTCCACTTCATAATGCACAAAGTTGCATTTCAATTTCTTAATAAAAAGTCAATACTCACAAAGACGGATAAAGATAACGCACAAATTTAATAAATGACTTTCTAAATATTTCTCATACATCATAATATCATTAAAGAAAAACAGTACAAACTTACGAAGATAAACTCGAAAGATATCATTCATTAAACTCTGAAAAAAAGACAGTACATTGGTTAACCCAAAATGTATTATCAAAAATTTATAATGACTATCATATTTTCGAAATGTAATTTTTTGAATGCCATCATCATGTACATGAATTTGATCTTAGCTAGACCATAAATCCAATTTAGTGAACACTTTTGCACCTTCCAATGCATATTTAAGAGAAAAAAAAAAGCCTGAGAGCTTCATCTGTCCACTTAAATATATTTTTTTTCAAAAATGATATCAAAGAGCACTAACTTTGTCATAGTTTTTCACAAACTTTTAATAAGACTAACCTGGGATTCCTTACACTTTTACACAGTGATTCAAGATTACCACTTCCAAGTATCCCTCGTAGCTTAATTAATTTCAGAATTGACCAATCTTTTATTGTCTGAATTTTGAAAAGATCAATATAATACTCTCTCGAGAAACAACATAGTCAAAATAATCCACCTCAAATTGCATAAAGCTACATTTTGATTTCATGACAAAAAGATAATGCTCACGAAAAAGGATAAAGATAACCCACAAATGTAATAAATGACTTTCTATATATGGGCTATGCATCATACTATCAACAAAGAAAATCATAATAAACTTATGAAGATGAACTCGAAAGATATAGTTTATTAAACTCTGAAAAATAGACGGTGCATTAGTTAACCTAAAAGGCATTATCAAAAATTTATAGTGATAATCACGTGTTCTAAAAGTAGTTTTCTGAATGATATCTTCATGTACACAAATTTGGTGATAGCTAGAACATAAATCAAGTTTAGTGAAAACTTGTGCACGTCCCAATGCATACTTGAAAGAAGTAAAAGCCTGAGTAGCTTCTTATATCCACTTAAATATATCTTTTTTTCAAAAGTAGTGTCAAAGGAGCACTAATTTTACCATAGTTCTTTACAAACTTTCGATAATAACTAGTGAGTCACAAGAATCCCCTCGGAGTCTTAATTAATTTTAGAATTGACCAATCTTTCATTGTTTAAATTTTGGATAGATCAACTATAATACTCTCTTGAGAAAAAATGGCCAAAATACTCTACCTCAGATTACACAAAGCTGCATTTTGATATCTAGGCAGAAAGTTAATGCTCACAAAGAAGGATAAAGAAAATATGCAAATGTATTAAATGACTTTCTAAAGATAGGCTATACATCATAATATCATTAAAGAAAAACAGAACAAGATGAACTCGAAAGATATCATTCATTAAACTCTGAAATATAGATGGTGCATTGGTTAACCGAAAAGGTATTATCAAAAATTTATAGTAACCATCATGTGTTCTAAGCATAGTTTTCTGAATGCCATCTTCATGTATACAAATTTGGTGATAGCTAGACTATAAATCTTTTTTCCAAAAGTGATGTCAAAGGAGCACCTCCCAATGAATACTTAAGAGAAATAAAAGCCTAAGTATCTTCTTCTATCTAATTAAATGTATCTTTTTTCAAAAGTGATGTCAAAGGAGCACTAATTTTATCATAGTACTTCACAAACTTTTGAAAATAATCAATGAGTCCCAAGAATCACCTTTGAGCCTTAATTAATTTTAGAATTGACCAATCTTTCATTGTTTGAATTTTGAAAAGATCAACTATAATACCATCTTGAGAAAAAAGAGGTCAAAATACTCCACCTCAAATTGCACAATGCTGAATTTTGGTTTCATGACAAAAAGATAATGCTCAGGAAGAAGGATAAAAACTACTTGCAAATGTAATAAATGACTTTCTAAAGATGGGCTATACATCATAATATCATCAAAGAAAAGCATAACAAACTTATGAAGATAAACCTAAAAGATATCATTCTTTAAACTCTAAAAAATAGACGATGCATTGGTTAACCAAAAAGGCATTATCAAAAATTTATAGCGACCATCATGTGTTCCAAATATAGTTTTTTGTATGTCATCTTCTTGTACACGAATTTAGTGATAGCTAGACCGTAAATCCCGTTTAACAAAAACTTGTGCACCTCCCACTGAATACTTTAAGAGAAATAAAAGCCTATGTATCTTCTTCTATCTAATTAAATTTATCTTTTTTAAAAGTGATGTCAAAGGAGCACTAATTTTATTATAATTCTTTGCAAACTTTTAAAAATAATCAATGAGTCCCAAGAATCCCCTCAAGAGCCTTAATTAATTTTAGAATTGACCAATCTTTCACTGTTTGAATTTTAGAAAGATCAACTATAATACCCTCTCAAGAAAAAAATGGCCAAAATACTCCCTCTCAAATTGCACAAAGCTGAATTTTGATTTCATGATAAAAAGATAATACTCATGAAGAAGGATAAAGACTACCCACAAATGTAATAAATGACTTTCTAAAGATAGGCTATACATCATAATATCATCAAAGAAAAGCATAACAGACTTACGAAGATAAACCCGAAAAATATCATTCTTTAAACTCCGAAAAATAGATGGTGCATTGGTTAACTCAAAAGGCATTTTAAAAAATTTATAGTGGCCATCATGTGTTCTAAAAGTAGTTTTTTGAATTTTATTTTCATGTACACGAATTTCGTCATAGCTAAATCATAAATCCAGTTTAATAAAAACTTATGCACCTCCCAAGGCATACATAAGAGAAATAAAAGCCTGAGTAGCTTCTTTTGTCCATTTAAATTTTTTTTTTTTTAAGTGAAGTCAAAGGAGTACTAATTTTACCATAGTTTTTCAAAAACTTTTGGTAATAACCAGTGAGTCCCAAAAATCCCCTCAGAGCCTTAATTAATTTTAGAATTCACCAATTTTTTAATATCTGAATTTTGAAATGATCAACTATAATGCCCTCTCAAGAAACAACGTGGCCAAAATACTCCACCTCAGAGCATTTCATTTTCTTAACAAAAAGATAATGCTCATGAAGAAGGATAAAGATAACCCACAAATGTAATAAATGACTTTCTAAAAATGGGCTATATATCATAATATCATCAAATAAAACTAGAACAAACTTATGAATATGAACTTGAAAGATATGATTAATTAAACTTTGAAAAATAAATAGTGCATTGGTTAACTGCATTATCAAAACTTTATAGTGACCATCATGTGTTTTAAAAGTAGTTTTTTGAATGCCATTTTCATGTATATGAATTTGGTGATTGCTAGACCATAAATCCAGTTTAGTGAAAACTTGTGCACCTCTCATTGCATACTTGAGAGAAATAAAAGCATGAGTAGTTTCTTCTACCCACTTAAATATATCATTTTTCAAAAGTGATGTCATAGAAGCACTAATTTTATAATATTTCTTCACAAACTTTCAATAATAATAATTGAGTCCCAAGAATCCCCTCATAGCCTTAATTAATTTTAGAATTGACCAATCTTTCATTATCTAAATTTTGGAAAGATCAACAATAATAGCCTCTCGACAAAAATATTGGCCAAAATACTCTATCTCAAATTGTGTAACGTTACATTTCGATTTCGTGACAAAAAGACAATACTCATAAAGAAGGATAAAGACAACCCACAAATGTAATATATGACTTTCTAAAGATGGGCTATATATCATAATATCATCGAAGAAAATCAAAACAAACTTACAAAGATAACTCAAAATATTTTATTCATTAAACTCTAAAAAATAGACGATGCATTGGTTAGCCCAAAAGGCATTATCGAAAATTTACAATAACCATCATGTGGTCTAAAAGTAGTTTTCTGAATACCATCTTCATGTACATGAATTTGGTGATAGCTAGATCGTATATCCAATTGTGAAAACATGTGCACCTCCCAATGCATACTTAAGAGAAATAAAAACCTAAGTAGATTCCTCCATCCACTTGAATGTATTTTTTTTCAAAAGTGATATCAAAGTAGTACTAATTTTATGATAGTTCTTCATAAATTTTCGATAATAATCAGTGAGTCCCTAGAATCTCCTCAAACTCTTAATTAATTTTAGAATTGACCAATCTTTCATTGTTTGAAATTTAGAATGATCAACTATAATACCTCTCGAGAAATAACGTTACCAAAATACTTTATCTTAAATTGAACAAAGTTGAATTTCGATTTCTTGACAAAAAGATAATGCTCACGAAGAAGGATAAAGACAATTCGTAAATGTAATAAATGACTTTCCAAAGATGAGCTATACATCATAATATCATCAAAGAAAATCAGAACAAACTTACAAAAATGAACTCGAAAGATATCATTCATTAAACTCTAAAAAATAGACAGTGCATTCGTTAATCCAAAAGGTATTATCAAAAATTTATAGTGACCATCATGTGTTCTAAAAGTTGTTTTTTGTGTGCCATCTTCATGTAGAATTTGATGATAGCTAGATTACAAATCCAATTTAGAGAAAACTTATGTACCTCCTATTGCATACTTAAGAGAATTAAAAGCTTGAGTAGCTTATTTAGTCCACTTAAATGTATCATTTTTCAAAAGTGATGTCAAAAGAGCATTAATTTTACCATAGTTCTTCACCAACATTTGATAATAACCGATGAGTCCTAAATATCCCCTTCGAGTCTTAATTAATTTTAGAATTAACCAATCTTTTATTGTCTAAATTTTGGAAAGATCAACTATAATACCCACTCGAGAAACAACATAGCCAAAATACTCCATCTCATATTGCACAAAGCTACGTTTCGATTTCTTAACAAAAAGACAATGCTGACGAAGAAAGATAAAGACAATCGGCAAATATAATAAATGACTTTCTAAAAATTGGCTATACATCATAATATCATCAAAGAAAATCATAACAAACTTACAAAAATAATCAAAAGATATCATTCATTAAACCCTGAAAAATAAATGGTTCATTGGTTAACCCAAAAGGCATTATCAAAAGTTTGTAGTGACTATCATGTGTTCTAAAAGTAGTGTTCTGAATCCCATCTTCCTATACACGAATTTGGTGATAACTAGACCATAAATCCAGTTTAGTGAAAATGTTTGCACCTCCCAATGCATACTTAAGAGAAATAAAACCCTGAGTAGCTTCTTTTGTCCACTTAAATGTATATTTTTTCAAATGTGATGTAAAAGTAGTACTAATTTTACCATAGTTTTTCATAAACTTTTGATAATAACTAGTGAGTCCCAAGAATCACCTCAGAGCCTTAATTAATTTTAGAATTATCCAATCTTTCATTATCTAAATTTTAGAAAGATCAACTATAATACCCTCTTGAGAAACAACATAGCTAAAATACTCTACCTCAAATTACACAAAGCTACATTTCAATTTCATAGCAAAAAACAATGCTCACGAAGAAGGATAAAGACAACCCTCAAATATAATAAATAACTTTCTAAAGGTGGGCTATACATCATAAAATCATCAAAGAAAATCATAACAAACTTATGAAGATGAACTCAAAAGATATCATAAATTAAACTCTGAAAAATAAACGGTGCATTGGTTAACCTAAAAGGCATTATCAAAAATTTATATTAACTATCATGTATTCTGAAAGTAGTTTTTTGAATATCATCTTTATGTATACAAATTTGGTGGTAGCTAGACCGTAAATCTAGTTTAGTGAAAACTTGTGCTCCTCCCAATACATACTTAAGAGAAATAAAAGCCTGAATAGCTTCTTCTAATGAGCACTAATTTTACCATAATTCTTCATAAACTTTCGATAATAACCAGTGAATCTTAATAATCTTCTTAAAGCCTTAAGCAATTTTAGAAATTGACCAATCTTGCTTTATGTGAATTTTCGAAAGATCAACTATAATACCCTATTGAGAAACAACATGGCCAAAATATTCTACCTCAGATTACACAAAGTTATATTTCAATTTCTTGGTAAAAAAGTAATACACACGAACAAGGATAAAGACAACCCACAAATGTAATAAATGACTTTCTAACATTAGGCTATACATCATAATATCATCAAAGAAAATAAGAATAAACTTAAGAAGATAAACTCGAAATATATCATTCATTAAGCTCTGAAAAATAGATAGTGTATTGGTTAATCCAAAAGTCATTATAAAAAATTTATAGTTACTGTCATGTATTCTAAATGTAATTTTATAAATATCGTCTTCATGTACACAAATTTAGTAATAGCTAGACCTTAAATCCAAAAGACTTATTGACCTCCTAATGCATAGTTAAGAGAAATAAAGGCTTGAATTACTTCTTCTATCCACTAAAATATATCTTTTTTCAAAAGTGTTGTCAAAGGTATACTAATTTTACCATAGTTCTTCGTAAACTTTCGATAATAACCAATAATTCTCAAGAATCCCCTCAGAGATTTCATTAATTTTAGAATTGACAAATCTTTTATTGTCCAAATTTTTGAAATATCAACTATAATACCCTCTTGAGAAATAACATAACCAAAATACTCCACCTCAAATTACTTAAAGCTGCATTTTGATTTCTTGACAAGAATATAATGCTAAGGAAGAGGGATAAAGATAACCTACAAATGTAATAAATGACTTTCTAAATATAGGTTATATATCAAAATATCATCAAAGAAAATCAGAACAAACTTACGATGATGAACTCGAAATATATCTTTCATTAAACTCTGAAAAATAGACGATGCATTAATTAACCCAAAAGACATTATCAAAAATTTATAGTGACTATCATGTGTTTTAAAAATAGTTTTCTGAATGTCATCTTCATATACATGAATTTGGTGATAGTTAGACTATAAATTCAATTTAGTAAAAACTTATGCACCTCCTAATGCATACTTAAGAGAAATAAAAGCCTGAGTAGCTTCTTTTGTCCACTTAAATATATCTTTTTTCAAAAGTGATGTCAAAAGAGTACTAATTTTACTATAGTTTTTCATAAACTTTTGATAATAACCAGTGAGCGTCAAGAATCCCCTCAAAGCCTTAATTAAGTTTAAAATTAATCAATCTTTCATTGTCTAAATTTTAGAAAGATAAACTTCTCTATCTTATATTGCACAAAACTACATTTTGATTTCTTAACAAAAAGATAATGCTCACGAAGAGGATAAAGACAACACATAAACGTAATAAATGACTTTCTAAATATGAGCTATATATCATAATATCATTAAAGAAAATCAAAACAAACTTACATAGAGGAACTCGAAATATATCATTCATTAAACTCTAAAAAATAAACAGTGCATTGATTAACCCAAAAAGCATTATCAAAAATTTATAATGACCATCATGTGTTATAAAAATATTTCTGAATGTCATCTTTTTGTACACGAATTTGATGATAGCTAAACCGTAAATCCAGTTTAGTAAAAACTTATGCACCTCACAATTTATCAAGTAACTCATACACTATTAGAATAGAATTCTTATCTATATATATATATATATATATATATATATATATATATATATTAACACTAACCATTATGACCCCTAAAGCATCTCAGTTTGTACACTCCCACGCAGTTAAGGAATATTATGAATAAGAGGTAAAAATTCTTATTATCCACAAATACACCTATAAATTTTATGTAATAATTCAACATTTTCATCTTGTTCAAATACTATAATTTTATTTTCAATACTTTTTAATTATATCAAAAATTTATAATATATCTTTCGAAAAGTAGATCATGTGGTATTATTGATGAGAGTGTTTGACGGAGCGACCGTAAAAATCATAAATTGAAAGGACAATTACAGAGATTTTAATTCTGACGAGACATAAATATATAACGCAATTAATGCGTGCAGTCTTCTTGACGGTAGTCGGCAACCCATTTATTGTTCTGCCTTCTGATGTAAGCTCAGGCAGCAGCAGTACAGAACTCGCGCGCGAACCCGACCCTGGCATTGGGCACATCAAAGAAGACACGGTGGTTCTGCTGCTGCACGTTGGCGATGACGTTGAGCACCGAGTTGACGTTGTCCGGCGCGGCGGCCATCGCCAGGCACGTGATCGACCCGGCGGTGCTGTGGATCAGAGCGTTGTCGGGCGGCAGCGTCACGTTCATCCCCAGGAACATGAGCGTTATGGCCGGCGGCTTGATTGCTCCGTTGTAGCACGTGTCGAAGCCGCCCAGCGACGTCACTGGTCCGGCTGCCTTAACCCGCCGCCGGAACTCGTCCCGCAGCGCTGCATACGCGGGTGCCACCAGCCGGGTGAACATGGTCCCCGAGTCGATGATGGTACCGGCGCCTGTGGCCGGGTCGAAGGCGAACGCCGAGGGCGGGATGTCGAGCACTCGGCGTCCTACTCGTATCCCAATCATGCTCACGTAGTAGAGGGAAGAGCGGCGGGCGTTGGACAGCAACGTCGTGGTCTTGATCTTCTTCGGCTGGCCGATCGGTCCCAGTCGCAGCGTGCCGGAGAAGTTTAACGACTTGAAGCTCGGGAGACAGTAGGAGAATGTGGAGGCGTAGAGGTCCTTGGTCTGGGACAAGAAGGAGAGAGGGCCGCGGCCGAGACCCAGGAGGCCCTGAGGCGGAATTGAGTTGCCCGTCATCTTCTGCACACACCCGAACGTGTACGACTGAACGACTTCGGAGGCGAGGGCGAGGATATCCTGCGCGAGCCCGGCCTGGACGGAGGAGCCGCCGTAGGTGAGATTGAAGGCGCACGAGGCTGCGCCCTCGGGACAAGAGGGGTTGGGGACCTGAGCGCACTGGGGGGAGCCGCAGGGAAGCGGGCGGTAGGTGGTGGAACTAGAGGGGTCGAAGGAGGCGGAGGTGGAGGTGGAGGCGCAACCTGTGCAGGCGGTGCAGGGGAACCAGGCGGCGTCACTGCTGGTGTCGAGGGCGACGAGCATGGGCTGCGCCGGCGTGCCGAGGCTGGCGCGGACGACGTAGTTGGGGATCTGGAGGAGCTGACGACCGGGGGCGATGGGCACGAAGGAGCGGCCGGAGGGTCTGTGAGAGGTGGCAAGCGAAGCCAGGTAGGTGAGGCGGGACTCGTCGTAAGTCATGAAGTTCATCATGGTGTCCTCCCATGAGGAGGAGCGGTCGGAGGGGCGGAACGGAGAGCAAGGATCGGAGGCGCGGAAGATGTTTATGGTGGAACGTTGATCAGGTGGAGTGGCACAGTGGCTAGGAGCGGCGAGAGCGAAGGGGACGAGGATTAGCAGAAGAAGAAGACCAAGTGGCAGCAGCGACGGAGAGGAAGCCATGGCAGTGTGGGTGTGGGTGTGGGTGTGGGTGAGAGTCGAGTGGGAGCGAGCAGTGTTTATATAGATGAAGGAGGGAGTCTGAAGTGGGAGGCAGGAAAGGTAGCAGAGATGCTAACTCATGATGCACAGACTGTAATCCACCATGGTTTGCATCATGGATTACAGGTTCGAGTGTGGGCAGCCGGAAGAAGATAGTGGTGTTGGTTGCTAAGGAGCGGATGATGGCTCATTTGACTGACCACGCTCGCGTTGGATGCAGACGTTGGCACCGATTCGTCGTTGTAGAGATTTGGCTTAATTCACATTACGCAGCGACTCGATATATTCCAAAATGATTCTATCACAATCAACAACACACCGTCAAAGTTGCAATGCAGATTGAATACAATATCACTTCTCAACTACCGTCTATTTATTGGCGATATAAAATAATCAATTCAATCGAATTATTGAATCAAGTAATCACGTTAAATCACGATATATATATATACATACATATATATATATATACATACATATATATATATACATATATATATATATACATATATATATATATATTATTAACAAGCATAGTCGACCATTTAACTACTAATCAATCTACTTATGTGGTCACTCATCTTGTTTTTCATTGTTTAATCAGAATCCACTATCTTGCAAAGAACGATACAGTCAATTGTATCCGTCCAGGTGTCATTATCATTAATAATTAGTCAAGAGTTCAAATCCATCTCCATTATGTTCATGGGAAATGAATGAACCATGCCAAGCTCTAAAAACATCATCCTATTTTTTAAAGCGATTTGGAAATCGCACCAATCCGCATCTAATAAAACACATACCTTATCAAGTAAATAAATATACAATGAATACATGATTCCATGAAGTGACCGAAACATTTATGGTATCATGGTGTGCCCCACCTGGTGAACGAGTAAAATTATGAAGCCCTAAGACAGTAGATAGATAGCAAGCACATCATCATTGCATGCCGCTACTGTAATCCTTATTGATCCTTCATGCCTAATAGTTGTATTGGAAACTTTGGTCTTTACGAGGTCTCAAACTCAAAGCATTGGATAGGCTCAACAATGTGTCCCAACATCCAATCAATATCTTATAATAGTACCTCAACGATAGCACATCAAGTGAAATTCAATTGAAATGTATCGACTATCTCGATTGGTAAAAATTTTGTCAGTGTCTCATCTTTATCATTTATTTTTCTATTAAAAAAATCATAAACGAAACAATATATTACAATACAATTTTCCATGATTAGGTGAGCTTAAATTACAACCATAGAAATGGTAAATCAGATTAGACTCGAGAAAAGATATGTCTAAATTATTTCTATGCTTAGGAGGACAAATCTCTTCAGAAAGTGTGGACTGGTCAACCTCCCAAGCATTTTAGAAATTTTAGATGTGTTTTTGTTATTATTTTGAGAGACAATTGCACACATTTTTGTTTATTATTAGAATTAATAGCTCTAAAATAATTATAATATATATTTTATTTGAACTCATATAAAAGGAATTATAATGTCCTCCTACAAAAATATTTTTGTGATATTATGGGATTTACTTTCTTTAAATTAGAATCATGTTTTGGCTAGGAGAGAGGACACAAGGGCAAGAAAATATGCATAAAGACTATCATGAAACTTATGAGACGTCAGAAATTATGACCGATTGTCGATCCAACTCTCCCCTCAGTTCCCTCTCTCTCTCTCTCTCTCTCTCTCTCTCTCTCTCTTTTCTTTTCTTTTTTTCCTTTATTCTTTCTCCTCCTCTTTTTCTTATCCAAATGTTCCTTCTCTTTCTCTTCGTCAAATTCTCTTGTATACATTATTTCCCTATTACCTGAATAATTATTCAAGACTCCTCTTATCATTCATTTTTATGGTCAATCACCTCATGATGCGGCATCCAAATTTTGTGGAACCTAATGGAGATCAGGTTCAACTAATTTCGGTGATTTGGTTTGGTCTTCATGGATCTCTTAAAAGGGTCTTCTTTCTTGGTTGAAAAAGTAAAAAAAATGCTGCATTGAGACAGGAAGATAATTCATTTTGATAATTTGATGTTCGGTTATAAATGTTGAATCAAGTTGAAGAATTAAAAAAACAAAAGAGGAATCTAATGATCAAACGCATCTCCTATCATACGACCTTCTATGACAGCATGATTTAATCTCCAACTCCTTATGTTCCAAACACTGTTAAGATTCATTTACACTTTTTGGACACTTTCTTATAAATATGTATAAAAAAAAAAAGAGGTCAAATAGAGAGGGGGTTATCAATCCAACCTTGAAAGTGGGTGTGGTGGATACCCAATATGACATGAAATGCCATGGTTGAACAAAGCTCTTTAGTTAATGCAAATTAGTCAAACGGAAGTCAGCCGAAAAGGGAAAAACTCATTACAAGGATTTCAATTTTTTCTTGAAACTGATAATAAAATCATATTACTCAATCAGTCAAAATATATGAATCTGTACCTTTCCGAAAAAACTATTCTAAGCACCGATGTAGATGCAAGAAGCCTATTGTACCCTTCGACCCAACATTTAAGATATTACTATAACGAGAATAACAAGAGAACCCTCATCAAAATAAAGATTCATTTACCTGCTGAAGCCTCTGCATGGCTCCCCAGATTCTACAGCAAAAGCCATGTCACATGCTGAAAAACGACTAAAAGTGAGGATGAGTTAATAATCCAATGGATGGGCAATGCTCACATTAACTTGGATCTATGGCACCTGTCTCGGAAATAATTTCAATCTTTCTTCCCCAGTTGGGCATATCTTTTCTTTTTCTCCCTTAACCCACATAAAAAACCTGTGTATGGCTGAAGACCATATAGAAGGCCTACCAGCATCAAATCCATTATTGTGTTTTAAGAAAATCTAGCTGTATAAAAAGTACACTACTGCACAAATCTCTCTCTGGACAGACAAAAAAAAAAGATACAAGGCTTGACTGGGATTCTAATCAGATTCAGGTCGTCGTGGGGAATAAAAATTAAAGGTTTCATAGCACATTCTACTTCAAATAAACTTAGGGAATCTCTTGATCTGAAACAAGATAAATAAGTTTCGGTGTGAACACTCGACATACATGTTTCCTATGCAACTGTCGAAAAATCCATTGCATCGGGCATCCCATGCGACAGAATATACAACAGGTATCCTATGTACAGAAGACTAGGTAGGCTTCCAGCAAAAGCATCACATGTAGGTCCGAGAAGACCATTTGTTTTCATACCTCCCAAGCGAGTATTCCATAGCCGGTACCTCAGTCAGATGAAAAGGATCAGGCTCTATACCATAGTCAGTCAGTGGCCTATGTTCAAGAAGATCATCATGCTTGTGCACAAACTCTGGAATTTCCACTTCTGCTTTCTTAATGTCATCCCATAGATACTGCAATCGGCTGACATACTTGATTTTCCAATACAACCTGCAAAGCATTAAACATCAGGCCTCAAGCAGTCAAAAGAGCTAAAATGGTACAGACTTTCTGTGCTGCATTTTTAGATGCATGCAAATATTTGATTACATCAAACCAAAAAGAAGAATTCCAGACAAAATTGCATGTACATGGAGGAGAAATGACAAGGAGGCCAGCATGCATCTCTTTACTTGACCTTGGTTACTACAAGTTGCGACTACTCAGCCATGAAAGAAGAAAATGAAGGTCAGGTAAAATCCATGTCTTTAATAGCTGACAAAAACTGACCAAGTATAAACAAATAGCAATGACCACCCTCCATATTTAATGTGATTTAGATAATCCATGATTCAGAAGTCTCAAAAAGGTGAGCAATAGAAGATGAACACAATCAAATTAATTGCAAAGCACCTTTGAAGTCTGTGCTGATACAAATTAAGTTTACCAATGGTTCGAAACTAGAAGTTCCATTCAATGCATTAGTTTTGGTAAAAAAACATCACTTGTTTAACAATGCAATAGTTTTGTTAAAGAACATCACTTTCATGGATGAGAGAACACTAATTACGGGCATCAATAGCACCCTATTGCCCTCCCAAACAGGGGGCGAACCCCTCCCCATACCCCGACAGCCCCCTCTCTCCTCCTTTGATAGCTCCCTACTCTCCTCTCCTATACGAGGGAAACCCCCCCCACATACCCCAACAGCCCACTCTCCCTCCTCTGATAGCTCCCTACTCCCCTCCTAACCCAGGGCAACCCCCTCGACATACCCCAATATCCCCCTCCCTCCTTGTATGCTTATTTTTTTCTGTTAAAATAGCCTATGAAAATTTTGAAGGATTGATTTGTCATTGCTACTTCTTGGCAATATGGATTGTCACTATAGATTTAGGATCTTGAATTTGTCATACCTCGACAACCCTGTCTCCTCCTTCGCCTTTTCCTCCTTCGTGCTCTCCTCCCAACCGATAGCAACCCCCCTCCCCATAACCGAACAGCCCCCTCTCCCTCCTTCGATAGCAACCTACTCCCCTCCTATCTGAGACGAATCATCGATAAGAAACTCAAGAAAGGATACTGCATAAAAGTATAATTATTTAATGGATCCAAAGGATCATAAAGTCATAACATGTTTTGCAATAAGACAACTAAAGGCAGCATATTTCATAAAAGCATCTACATGCACAAAGTGTCCTACATTGGTGAAACTTCTTTTTTAGCAAAGGGCGAGTGGCGAATACGGGATTTGAGCCCAAGACCTTGCAATGAACCATCAAAGTTTTTACCAACTAAACTAGTTAATACCTTCCATCGGTGAAACTTGAGCTAGAGGAATATATGAATAAGAAAAAAACCCCGAAAGATTGAATCATATGGTTGCATGAAGAGGAAGATGTTGAGAATCCTGGAGATGACGTTCAAGAGGAAGATGATGTGGAAGAACTAGGGGTTTACATAGGCGCTCGGGTGAGGCAAGGCGAGGCAAGGCCCGAGCGCCTCAAGCCTCAACCAAGCGACGTGCTTTAGTGAAGTGCCGCCTAGGCGCTCGCCTGAACCCAAGCGTCGGGTGCCTCGGGCGAGCATCCAACTGAAACGAAGCAACTGAACCAGACTATGAAGTCTAGTTTGGTTGAACAATAGCTTAGGTGGTTCGATTGAACCAACTAAGTTATATAATGTCACTAATTCTATGCACACAAACCCTGCCGCCCAACCCCCTCACCGATAACCCCAAGCCATAAACCCTAATTCTTGCGCAACTGCTGCCTTCACCACTGTCGCTTCCTCTGCCGCCGACAGACGGGTCCGAAGGTCTAGCTTTCGTGTGCAGTTCCCTCAACCGCAACTGCTTTCGTGTGCAGCTCTTTCCACCATCGAGGGAGAGGACCGCAGCTTCCTCCGCCCACGATGTCACCGTCCATAGCTTTCGCCGTCATCGCTATCACCATCCGAAGCCTTCTCTATCCTTGCTGCTGCCATTCGCAGCTTCCTCTGCTGCTGTTACTATCATCCGAAACTTTCCTTCGCCACTACTGTTGTCGTTCGCAGCTTCCTCCATTGCTGTCGTGATTGTCCGAAAGTTCCCCCATCACTGTTGCCCTCTCCTTCCCCACTTTCCACCATTAATGACTCTTTTCTCCCCTCTAACTATTGTTAATAGTAGATTAAATATTTTTAACAGTCAATTGTTAACTACTGTTATCATATAATAGTCCCTATTTAAATTTTAATACTATTAATCTCTATTTATTAATTATATTTTATATTTTTATAGTTTTATATTTTAGAGCATCTCGTTTTGCTCGAGTGGGCGCTTAGGCGAGAGCTTAATGTCTCAGGCATTTTCAAACCTCGACAACTTTTGACATCTACGCTGTTTAAATCACTGGGAAGAACTAAATACTAGTGGCAGGAGAGTACCAAAGAAAGGAAAGCAAGTTGTTGCCAAGAAGTTAAACATTACACAAAAGAAAAGGACCACTGGACTTGTATATATTTCAAGAACCAAGTAAATCAATGCAAAACCAAAAAGGAGTACGGATAAGGCAAACAATGATACATGTGATAAAGATGCAAGAGCCAAAACAATTCAATATTCCCTCATTCCCTTCAATGTGACCCATTTAGACAACTTTAATCATATGATTGAAGCTATTGGAAGACGGTCTTCGATTGAAGCCTCCAAATTATCATGAGATAAGAGTTCCATTATTATAAAATGAGTTAGACTACACAAATGATTTGATAAATGGTCATAAGGATGCATCAACAAAACATGGTTGTTCTATTATGTCAAAGGCATGGACTAGTACGAAACAAGAAGTATAATCAATTGTTCACTAGAAACCATTTTTGTTAAGCCAATTGATATATCTTCTTTTATAAAATCTAGAGGAAAAACATTTGAATTACTTGAAAAGTTTATAGAAAGAATTGGAGAGCAAATTATTGTACAAATTATATTTAATAAGGAAACAACTATCTTAGTTATTAATGACTTTTCCTTTGAATATTTTAATTAGGTTATTGTCAGACACTTATCAATTTTATTTTTCTCTTTTTTAGGTAAAAATTACTTCAAGCAAAAAAATCATATTTGTATTGTACTCTATGCACAACATTATGTTGATATAATGTTAGAGGATATTAAAAAAATGCATATATCAATTATATTGTTGGGTTTATATGTAATCACACTAGAACATTGAACATGATGTATAAATTTATAATTAATTAAAAATTGGTGAGATATGGTGTCACATTTTGTCACTTCATTTCTGACATTAAAAAGTATGGATAACAAAATCACACCCTTATAAACATGTTTACCTTATAGACACATTTTGTCACTTCATTTCTAGCAAGAGGGTTCACGACTTTTAATGCATATAGGATATGCTTTTAAGATGATATTAAAATGTTATCGCTTGCCCTCTTATCTTTCGCATCTTTTGCTCATTTACTTATCATCCATTTTTCCCCTTTTTTTCGAGAAAAAACATGTTTATAAGGTTATGCTTTTGCCTATGCACACTTTACAGTGTCAAAAATGAAATGGCAAAGCGTATCACACTTTATTTCATCAATTTATTTATTATTTACAAATTCTCTCAACATGATCAATACTCCAGTGTGATTGTATATAAACCAAACAACAAAAATAATCTTTTCTAAGGTCTTCTTGATGTCTACAATATTTCTAATAACCTCTATACTGATACCAATACAATGTGTCACACATGTAATACAAATACGATATTTTTGCTTAGAGTAATCTACCTAAAACAATAAAATAAAATTGATGTGTAAGAATACATGGATTTCATTGTCATACTAGCTAATTTAATCATTCAAACGCCAAATCGTATGCTAAGTCATAGTTGCTTCCACCATCTATTATAACCTAAACAACATTTTACTCCACAATTTATTTTACAAACTTATCAAGTAATTCAAATATTTTTTTCTTCATATTTCATTAAAGAAGATGCATCAATTGAATGAACAATTAATCAAAAAATTAATTACTACTTTGTCTCATATTGGTTCACGCATATAACATAATAAATTTGCACATGCATCCTTATTACCCTTCATCAAATTATTTGTATAATCAAACTTCGTTTTCAACAATAAAATTCTCACCTCAAGCTAACTTGGTGGTTTAAATTTTCGACCATATTTTGTAATAGCTTCAACCAAACTGTCAAAACGGGCCGAATTAAAAGGAATACATGGAAGAAGTGAAGAATGTACTGAATCCTTCTTGCCCTAATTTTTTGCATCATTTATACTTGTTTGTCTTAATTTTGATCCTTTTTGACTTTGCATATCTCTAGTTCTTGAAAGTTGGAACATATATCCTTTCTTTTATGAAATTTTAAGCTTCTTAGCAATAACAACTTATTTTCATATTCTATCAAAGACTATTTTCCCACTAGCATTGATATCTTCTAGATCATTTTCCTCTTTAACATCATCTCCAATATTCTGAATATTCGGTAAAAAATCATAAAATTTAATCTCTTGTGTATTCTGATCATTCATATAGGTCTGTAACATTTGTTTTACACCAAGACATTTTTGCATCAAAATTTTTGCATACTGATGCATTGTTGAAGTTCCCGACTTTATGTTGTTTTGTATAAAATATACCACTTCTAGTAGTTTTCTCGCTAAATATACAAGTCACGGCATTCGGATCTTCAGGATTCTTTATATAATTATATTTTCATCCTGGATCTTTTCTTTAGTTCCTTGCATATGATTGTTTACACTTACTCTCTACACTTACCATTGTTCCTGAAATATAGAAAGGATCCAAGGCAAAATACATCAAGAAATAAACTAATAACTACTTATCATGTGGTAGAGTGTTGTTTATCCTAGTAGGATGCTCAAATCAAGATTATTTCCATCTAACAAGGTGATGTTATGGCCTAACAGGGTGTTGTTTTGCCCTGAGTTACTAAGAGGATGCTCAAATCAATAAAGCAGGAAATAGGGAGCTAAGCTCAAATTTTTAGTGTTACCCAGAGACTTAAAGAAGAAAGATAATGAGATGGAGAAGATGGTAGTCACCAACTGGCGGAGGAATGTAGCAATGTATGGCGGAGCACGAAGGAAGGTGCATATGGCAGATCCACATAAGAAAGCTTTTACGGCGAAGCCACGAAGGAACATTATGATTTCAAGCACAGTCAAAATATGGTGGAGGACAGCTAGGATCGACGACATATCGGGAGGAAGGTAAGTCTTAAGCTTATATAGCATTCGCAACAGAAGATGACAATCGCCAATTGGCCTCGAAATGCAACTCTGGTGGTGCATAGGGCGAATGAAGGTTGTGGTTGACAAGGTATGGTGAAGGAAGAGAATAGTTGAAGGTGTCTGGTAGAGGAATGAACCAGACAACGACGTAGGGTATTTTTTTCTTCCGGTCACCAAAAGGGTTAGGGTCTCGGGAAGGGGGTTGTTATTTGGTTTAACCCAAATGAACCTGAACCTAGCTTCAATTGGCTCAAGCACGCGCTTAAGTTGCCCAACGCCTAGGCGGCGTGCATCATGCCCATTTAACATCATTCATATAGATCATCTCCGAGGGACTCGGACCACGCCTCACCCCGCTCGAGTGCCTAGGCTAGCACCTTTTCATCTTATCAAAACACCATCTCAATTTTGATTTGATAACAAAGGAATCATTGAAAACATTGTTAGAATCTTCATCCTATGAGGTGAATTTCCGTTCATGTCCATTTCTTAAACAAACAAACTAGACATGTTAGGGAACATAGATCATATCTATCATATTCTTTATGATTATGAATTTTGAAGGTTGTTCAAAATAATTTCAATGTACCTACTAAAACCACTGATATTATAATTATTCATCAATAATTGAGTAGAACAAACAAGATGAGGGATTGTATACCTGAAAACATAAGTCAAGAATGCTATTGAGTACCTAACATGCATACATTCAGTAGAATTCATTAATATAAAAGAACTGGAGATATTTGTCATACAATTGATGTCAACATATGTTTGCACACACACATGCACAGACAATGTTTAGGATGATTCCGTATGAATCTATTCTAGTAATGTAGTTTAGATTTATAGATATAATGAACTCTTTAAATGCTCTTAGCAAATTTTATTACAACATGGAATTGGTGAGAAAATTTCTCAGGTCTTTGCCAAAAAATATGGGACACCAAAGTGACGTCTACACAAGAAGAGAAGGACATAAACTTTCCACTCTTGAGAAAACTAACTGGGTCTACTATGACCTATGAGATGTGGATCTAAGAAAGTGAAAATGAAGAAAGCCAAGCAAATATGAGTGGCACTTTTCAGATCCTTATCTCCTTTTGATAATTCAAGTGATAAGAGAAAGATGATGATAGCCTTGATTAAAAACTAGCCCTACTCTCAAAACTACCGAAGAAGATTCTGATGAAGAAAGCCATAAAAAAAATAACAATAAGAAAGATAAAGGGAAACAAACAATAACAAGGAAAGATGAATTATTTGCTAGAATGTTAAAAGTCAGGACACTATATGAGTGAGTTTTTGTTCCTTGTGAAAAACAAGGATGACCAAGAACAAGAAGGCACCCTAAGCAACTTAGGATCAGTGATTTAAAAAGCGCTAGGCGCCAAAAGGCGCCAAGGTCCACAAACGCCCGAGGCGCTAGGCGCTCGCCCAGGTGCTCGCCCGAGCGAAGCGAGGCGCTAAAATATAAAAATATATAATATAATTAATAATTTTAAATAAATAAATATTAACAACTTTAAAATCAAAATAATATATTATTAATATATTAACAGAAAATTAATCATTTCAAAATTCAAATAAACTTAATATTAAGAGTATACTGTATACTGAGCCTGATGGAGAAACGAGGAAGCAGCAGCGAGCGGCGGCAGCAGCGGCGAGCGGCGGCAGCAGCAGCGGCGAGCTGTCACGGACAAACTTCTAAACAAGATGTTGGATGTAATGCTTATGTGTGTCCGTGTCTTTTGGCATGTTCATGCCTTGTACAGAATGTAGAGGGGCGACCGAAGGCTTGATAGTCCCATTTTAGTTGGGTTGGTGGCCTCTTTAGGCTTGTAAATAAAGGTTGTGTCATGTGGACACGTGCAAGAGATTTCGATCTGTAATTGACCATTTTACCCTTTGTTGTGCCACTGTTCAGAGCTTGTAAAGTCTATTTGTAATTTGCATTGTCTATGAAGTGTTTTTCGGAGATGTTTGCTTGTGGATCCCGATTGAGGCGTTCTCTCTAGCCCGTTCTCTCTTTTGTTGGTCCTAAGGGACAATGGGAGTCTGCGGGGAGGCTGACCTTTGCGGACGGACACGCAAGGGTGCCGCACGACTTAGGCAAAACCAGCTAAGTCCATGTCATATGGTATCAGAGCGGGACAAGCACTCATAGAAACACTTGACATGCAAACGTGGGGGACCTAGCGGGGCTGCGTTGAGGGCAGTCAGCACACGCGCGACCGTTTGAGGGAAAACGGGCATGGAGATATAGGGAAAAGAGTCGCTCAGAGGAGCGGGCATCTGACATTGGCATTCAGAGGAATGGCCAACCCTTCGCGCAAGAGGCACCACGAGAACAGGCAAGCTTGGAAGAATGCGGAGCGCACAAAGGTTGGGATGGCTGAGTTTGAGCTACGGCTCAACGTTGACAACTTTACTTGATGGTGCTCAAGGCAAGCGAAGCGCTTGGCAAAGGACGAGACCATGCAAAGTGGAATGAGTTGCTCAACGACCGAAAGAGTTGTGCAAAGCTCACAGAAGTGAGGGGAATTGCTAACTCGAAGAATTCGGTACTCATGCATGGGCTTGTATGCGGACGATGGATTGTTCGTGGCCATCCCAAGGCGGTCGAGACTCGGCGCCATGGAGCATTGAAACTTTCTCTTCGGCATGCGAAGGATACGTCCGGAGGAGGCTGAAGTGTGCAACGAGTTCAGCATGTTGCTAGGCCTTGAGGGGTGCAGCGGTGGCTGTATTGACGTGGAGGCGCAATCTAGCAAGTGCGTTTGCAAGAGACAGAACAATGCACAGTTTGTTCAGCAGATCGGAGTAGTCCAAGGGGATGGTGATCTCCGAAACGAAGAGAGATGTTGCTCCAACGGGACAGTTATCCAGGAGGGATAAGTCTCGGCTCTCCAGAGGGAGAATCATGTGAGACGGACTTCACATGTTGAGGAGGAGTACCTCACAAACAACAACTCCACGAAGCTCAATGGACCGAGCAAGCAGCGAAGAGTTGTCGCATGATCTCGCTCGAGAGAATGCATTGGTGGATGCATTGCGAGATCAAGTAGGGGAGCGACCCAAAGCAACTTAAATGAAGGCACACTTGGAGTCGATGTGGAGATCGGACTCAAGGGAGGGCTGACCCGTGGAATAGTGGGCGCGAGGGCCACCATCGACTCGATGCAAAAACGAGGAGCGGAGCAACTTGGGGGTAACTTGGCGAAGTACTCAAGCCGCTTGAAGGGAGCCAGCATAGAAGTTGGAACATGGAACAGAGGCATAGTGCTTTCCTTAGACAGAGGTCAAGGACATGAACTCTTGCAGAGGCAAGAGTAGAATCATGTTGTTCCATGGGTCCTTCATTTTGACGGAGCGGACTCATCTTGCATGGTGCCAAAGACGAAGGGAGCTTCGGGGCACATGCACCTTATCTCGGAGAAGCATTTGATGGAGGAACTAAGGCGACTCAATTTGCGGAGGCGAAGTTGGGTACAGAAGGCCTTAGCACGGGACAAGAGGACGCAGAGGCGGGTACTCTTGAAGAATATACCACAGTGTTGCCATTCGAGTTGCTATGAAGGAAGCGGTGCGCAGCGGAGATTGTGCTGGTAGGGGCAGAGGCCCAGGATCCAGGCAATGGTGCACAAATTACAGCGAAGTCGGTGGACTTCGGGAGCTACTAGGCGACGGACTGTCCTAGAGCAGTGCTTCATCTAGGTGTGACCCAAGAGTGGGTGGATGAAGGTCGATTGCCAAAGGAGCGAACAAAATCGAAGGTGGAGGTGACCCTGCGATGTATTGGCAGAGGCCACACATGGAGGGTTCACAATTCAAGTTTATTCCACAAGGATCAGAATGCAATGGAGATGTCACCAGGAGGTGACATGGTGCAGCGGATCGTGGTGGAACAGTTCGTGGCAATGCGATACACACGAGTGAGTCCCAGGAGGGACTTGATCATATGGAGGTATGATTGGGAGCTATTGGAAGCTCCACTTCGGTGAACAACACGACGGCAAGAAGGGCTATGGATTCAAGGAGTGAAGGCCATGGTACCGCAGAGGCGGGTCTTCCGGGCGTGCATCGAATTTTGCATCGGATGAAAACCTTGGTCATCAGCATATGGGGGCTGTGTTCCACTAAGGGAAAAGTTCGAATGCAAGTACCAATGAGTTCCATGGGAGGAACTTGATCATACAGAGGTATGATCGAAGCAGCTGGAGAGTTGGACTGCTCCAGAGCTCATATTCGCTTAAGGGAGCCCGGCAAGTCAGAGGACAAGGCCGAGTAAGCGAACGTTGCTACCAAGGAAGCTAAGGAGAACAGAATTGGTGCAAACCTTACAACATGATGGCAGAGGCCATGCATGGGAGTTGCAGTCTGTCTCTCCATCGACCAAACAGACTGCTTGGAGAACACAGAGGTGTTGAAGCAAGGGGGGTCGAAAGGGGCGAGGAAGCGACGACGAGTCCAGAGGGACTTAGCTACCCAAAATCAAACATCAGTTAGAATGGAGGTGGACTCGGAGGAGTGTCACGGAGGCATATCTACTGATTGTGAAGAAAAGGGATGGAGATGCGAGGCGACGGATAGTAGTGCCATGGGCATGGCAGCGCCATGGTACCGCAGAGGCGGGACTTCCGTGAAGGTCATTGATCCCTTACTCTCATGGAGGGAGAGTGTTTGGTCGTGAAAGGGGCCGAGGAGGTGGAGCATGCAGAGGCAATCTCCAAGTACCGAGACAAGGCTAAAGGGCAGAGGCCGAGGAACTTCGTAAGACCGGTGTCAACAAGTTTCTCATCAAGATAGCCGTAAGTGAAGGACTTCGGGTCATGCAAGAGTGCACGACCAAGGAACGAAGCAAGCAGTACACGGTGCTGTACCTTTGCTACTCAGTGGAGTAGGCGGCAGGGTTGATGGAGAAGACGGTACAATCCCAGAGGCGACCTCATCTATCAGAGAATTACTCCAAGTTGGGGTGAAAACTTCCTGCATTCCAGAAGTTCAATGGCATTGAGAAGGTGAATCACAGTAGCTAACTCAACGCAAGGAGTGCAAACACTTCAAGTGCTTCAGAAGTGTGAGCAAAGAGCAAGCGAAGGCCAGTAACCAGCTCGATGCATGAAGTACAAACTCGAGGAGGCGGGCGAAGTCAAGTAACCTTTGTCTTCTCAACTCTTAAGAGAATGGGCGAAACCGAGTACCCCAATTCTCTTATCTATCCAGCAGAGGAGCTCTGCACAAGTTCAAAGACCCTTCGAAGAGAATGGAAGACAACAGTTGTCAAATCCTCACCAACGGTGATCAGTGCTACTGAGAGTAGATTGTCCGCTTCATTTCCCAATGAAATGCCAATCGAAAGCGGAAGTGATGCGAACCTACTTGGATGTGACAACTAACTGAAAGAAGAGTCAATGAGCAGATTTTGTGGAGGAAGGACCCAAAACTTCAGAAGTTTGCGAGACGATGCTCGTTAAAACTCCAACAAGCATCCACCCAGTTCAAGCAGCATGTGGAATTTCTGAGAGACTGGCGCAGTAAGGATGGTCTTTTCCTTCATCTGGGAGATCCGCAGGAATCAACAAGGATCAACACAACTCAGCCAACCCCACACCAGAGTCAGAGTCATTGGCGAGTTGAAGCAGCATGGCGGATCAAAGGTTCGACTACTCAAAAACAGCAGCGGAGTGCAGCTGGGAGCCAGGAGGCGCATTGCAGCTGGAGTAGAAGATTGAAGACTCAGCAAAGGCGAAGAGTTGCAGTGTTCACAAAGGCTTCGAGGAGGACGTCGAAGGGATAAGTGGGGGAGAATGTCACGGACAAACTTCTAAACAAGATGTTGGATGTAATGCTTATGTGTGTCCGTGTCTTTTGGCATGTTCATGCCTTGTACAGAATGTAGAGGGGCGGCCGAAGGCTTGATAGTCCCATTTTAGTTGGGTTGGTGGCCTCTTTAGGCTTGTAATGGACCATTTTACCCTTTGTTGTGCCACTGTTCAGAGCTTGTAAAGTTTATTTGTAATTTGCATTGTCTATGAAGTGTTTTTCGTAGATGTTTGCTTGTGGATCCCGATTGAGGCGTTCTCTCTAGCCCGTTCTCTCTTTTGTTGGTCCTAAGGGACAATGGGAGTCTGCGGGGAGGCTGACCTTTGCGGACGGACACGCAAGGGTGCCGCACGACTTAGGCAAAACCAGCTAAGTCCGTGTCAGAGCGGCGGCAACAGCAGCGACGAGCGGCGGCAGCAGCAGCGGCGAGCGACGGCAACAGCAGCGGTGAGCGGCGGCAGCGGCAGCGGGAAAGGGAAAGGGAGCGGAAGGCACGAGCAGCGGGAGGGCTCGCGGGAGGCGCAAGCAGCGGGAGGGCTCGAGGGAGGCGCGAGCAGCGGGAAGGCTCGCGGGAGGGCTCGCAAGAGGCGCGAGCAGCGAGAGGGCTCGCGGGAGGGCTCGCGGGAGGCGCGAGCAGCGGGAGGGCTCGAGGGAGGCGTGGGAGGCGCGAGCAGCGAGAGGGCTCGCGGGAGGCCCGAGCAGCGGGAAGGCTCACGGGAGGCGCGAGCAGCGACAGCGGCGAGCAGCGGCAGCGGGAGCAGGAGCGACGAGCAGCGAGATCGCGATCGGGATCGAGATCGGCAACGACAGCGGCAGCAGGTTAGGGTTGGGTAAGGGTTAGGGTTGGGGTTATATCGGTTTAGTTGGTTCGATTGAACCAACTAACAACCGAACCAGGACCGAACCAGACCTAAAATTCTGGTTCGGTCACCTTGGTTTACCCAGGCGCTCGCCCGAAGCGCCCAGCGCCTAGGCTCGGGCGAGCGCCCAGGCAGCACCTGTTTGAAGCGCGCCGCTTGGGACATTAGCGAGGCGCTCGGGCCTCGCCTCGCCTCGCCCGAGCGCCTAGGCGAGCGCCCGAGCGCCTTTTTCAATCACTGCTTAGGATAACACCTCTTGAACATGTCAGAAGAAATGAATGAGACTTAATATAAAAGGACATTATCAACCTTCATTTGATGGGTCAAAAAGACTAAGATCAATACAAAGCTAAACTTTCAATTAACAAGTAATACGATGTTTTGATTAACTTAAATGTTTACTTAATTAAATGAGTTAGAATCTAAAACGTAAATCTTAACTTGCTCTTTTTTAAAAGAAATTTTTCAAATGCAAAAAATGAGGCTATGAACTCAAAATCAAGTTCCTGTTATGAATTTGAAACGATTATTTTGCAAGTTAAAGAATAAAACGAAAGAATTGCTTCAAATGGATAATGATTAAGTAGTTGTAGATAATAAGATACAATCCTTATCCAATAATAGCCGTTGATGAAATGTTAATCCATGAATAAAGCATATATGCATGAAAATGAGAATGAGATAATGAATTTTGGGTGATTAGGTCTTGTGGTCTTTTCATTCTCTTTCTACTTTTTATGTGATGGGTATTTATTTCAAAATAAAATCTTCTTCCATTCCACAATCACCTGTTCCCCTTTTTTTCACTCACTTTATGGCTATCAAGCCTTGGGTACCTATTGATCTAGTTATCTTTGACTTAATGTTGTCTTAGTTCAATGATGCTATATCAAATTCATATGCCCATTTGCACTACCATGCGATGTAGTTTGCATCATCCTGCCCTCATGCTAGACCTTTATTGGTGAGCCTACTATTCATGCTAGCTTGATTTGCTCATCCAACTAATTTAGTAGTGAGATCCAATGTTCTTCAGTGAAACCCCACCTGTTTATTTGTGAGCTTCATTGTTGTTGAGTGAAACCCCCATACAGGAAACTTGTAAAGGTTTGTCTCCAAGATGTTAAAGGAATAGATTACCTCTAAGCCAATAAAAGATAAGGTTTGTCTAAGAGCCTAGCAAAGAGAACCTTTTTTATAAGCTTGGAAAGAGAACTGGTGTCAGGATTGTTCTTGAGCCTGAGAAGAAGAACAAGTGTTGATTTGTTCTTGAGTTTGAAAGGAGTGTACTGAATTTGATCTTCACCAATGGAAGAACATAATAATTCAGACTGCATTTGGCTGGAGGAGCATAAGAGCGAAAGTAGACCATCATGCCATACCACTATAAAGATTGTTTTTGTCTTCCTTGCTCCTTACTCTTTTACTTTGTTCCTTTACGTTAGTGCACTACAGTAAATTGCTTCATTTGTTATCAGGTTTTTATGACAGTAATCGTTTAAAGTTTAAACACTGTCCATCTGTCAAGCTTATCTCATATTCACTACCACAACCCCTTCTTAGTACCTAGACAGTCCAAACAATCATACAGTCAAGAATAAAAATGCTTATTAATATGAGATCTACTTAATTTGGGGCATAATTATTGTGGAAGTTCAGACTGGACCCAACAAGTTAGTTCTGCTTAAGCACCAATCTAACTACCTTCTCAAGGCATGCAGCCAATTTTCTAGTACCTATAAATAAATCTTAAATAAATGATAAAAATTATGCTAAATATAGACTAAAATCATTACCTCCAACAATTATGACCCACAACCCAACACTAAATTAGCAAAAGTAAGCATGCATAAGCTAATGATAGTGATATCTGCAAGTCTAAAAAGGTAATACAAGAGTAACCTCATCACTAACACTAACCCCGGCAACATCAATACATGACAATGATCCAGTTGCAGTTGTCAGGCAGTATACTTTCTACATAATATTTATCTGAAATTAAAAATGCCTTAAAAAATACTTTATCTTCAGAAAAATCATGCATTTATTATTGAAAATTTATAATTCTCTCTTCATAATTTCTTGCAATGCCTTAGGTATGTTGAAATTTTAGAAAAAAAGGTTCAAAAGAAATGATATCTTTAATTAAAAAACCTTGCAATAACTCACCAAACAAGAAACAATCCATGCAGTAAGTTATATCTAGTTCAATACTGAATACATTTTGAAGTTTTAATATCTAAGACCAAGATATGCCAAATTTTGTTAACCTAAATTTCTTGTTGAGGAGTCTAGTGCATTGAGAAAGATGTCAACCCAGATCCAAGATTATTATTATATTGCCTACTGAAGTCCTTAATCTAAGGTCTAGATTATTATTATAGCTCCTACTGATATCCTTACTTCTACTTAATAAGATGACAAAAACATATTTAAACATGGAGTTGAATATAGCAAAACTTTTATAAATCTTCCAAGATCATTAGATCAAGCGAACCAATCAAATACCACACAGCAACAGCTTAGTAATGCTTATAAATTAATTACCAATCAATTAGAATCAGTCTCAGATATCTTTTATACAAAAATTACTGAACTACTACACTAGTCTTTCTGTAAGATAGCTTGATATACACACTTATAATGGCAATGATTAGAATTTGACGTAATCACATGACCAAGTTATAAATAACCTTTGGTACCTTTTAGAACTCTGATAATCATCATCTTGTTCATATTTAACTATTAATGAACTGATATCAAGAGAGCGATATGATTCTTTTTCATTCTAGAAACTAATGACCCAGTCCACAAGTCAGCAACCAATGTTGATGAACAGCCTAACCTCATGTCTGCTTCTTGCATTCAGCAATTTACAAGGAAATTAGTAGCAGTCATTCCACCACAACAACCCCTCTCAACCCTTCTTTTTCAATGTCCACTCCTTTTTATTTCCCTGCACCCTCCATCTTAAGATGACCTTATTTCCTAGATTTCATTAAATCCATCTACAAGTGAAACCTAAGCTTATCTCATCTCTATAACAAAAATGTGACAAACATCTATATGGCACTTACCTTCCACTTAAGAAGAAGCGTCCAAACGTGGCCAAGACCAACCTAGAACGGAGTCCTGGATGCAAGAAATACACAATCTGCAGCCTCTCTTTGTAGCCGGAAGGAAGCTCCTCATATATCCACCTCATTATGGACATTCCAGGATTGTTATCCTCCGATTGCACGGTGCTGTGCATGTATAGGATACAGAATGGTCCTTCCTGTAGCTCTGTGAAGAATTTACGGAAGACATACCTCTTCAAACGCTCCCCATTAATGATTAAAGCTGCAAGGTATCAATAGTAATCATTTCTTCGTCAGAGAAAAGGGCTAATATTTGTGAAGAGACAACTTTGGTTCAAGAAATTAAATGCATCCACCCTTCAGTCTATCTGCTCCCAGATCAACAAATTCTTGAAATGACTAAATTGGGGACTTGGAAGAAAATCTAACAGAAATTAGGGAAATCACACTTGAAAATTTTCCGATAAATCCCCACAAACAACAGCAGCCAGATCATATAAGAAGAGGCTTAAACAGAGAAGTTGCTAATCTTCTAAGAAAACTTAAATCCTGAGCAGGTCAATCAGAAAAGAAAGGAAGAAGGAAGAAATCGCAACTGTAGAAAAGTAGGGCTTCGAGTCGAACAGACCAGGGAAGTACTTCCCGACGATCCGGAGGATGCGGTTGCCGGCCTTATCGGCTCCCTCTAGGCGAAAGGCCTGAAGGACCTCGAGATCGGAGAAATCCTCGTCGGCGATGAGGTGGGCGTGGCAATCGTGCCACACCACGTTCTCATCGTCGTCCTCTGCCGCCTGGCGCTCCGCCGGTGAGAGGAAGGAACGGGCGTCGACGCCGAGGTCCGACGCCAGCACCACCACCGAGAATTCTTCACCGGCGTTTTCCGCCATGCCGTCGATCCCCTTTTGCCGAGTTCGTGCTTCTCTCTCGGCCGCTATTATTTCCTTGTGGCGAAGGGAATCGCTGTTCCCCGTGACCTAACCTGCGACGACCCTCGTTGAAAATTATTTTTCTAAGATTTTCAAAAATCATAAATGATTTTTAAATGCCAAAACCATCTTGTATGTATTATGTTTAAAATTGGAACGAATTTAATTATATTTATACTTGTAAAATCGCTCTTTGTTGTAACAATGATTTTAAATTTAATTCGGTTGCGATGATTTCTAGTTTCTTTGAGACGAAGCTAGAAAATTCGATTGTTGATATGTTTGCTTGATTCTTAGGTAGGTAGGTAGGTATTATTAGTAAGAACTAAGATCTCTTTTTTTTTTCCTTTTTTTTTGTTAATTATGATACGCTGCGATTCTTATTATGTCCGTGCTAAAATCCCGAGATCCATAATCCCGCAATTATTTAGGAGGCAACAAATTTCACTTCTTTTCTGCCGAACGGTCGCTCGTAAGATACTAATATGAACTCATACCAACAAATACGAGCCAGTAAGGAAGATGAAGAGGAAAATATCTTTTAATTAAAACATTTAACGAACTAACGAGACAAAGAGACTGATGGCTGAGATAAAATAAATAAATATATCATAACTTTAAAAAGAGGTCTGCGCATTATATTATAAAACTGACCACACAAAGTTGATAATGAAAACTACTTATGCAAAGAAAAGAAAGCAACTTAAGGCAATAAGTAATCACGGTTTCAAAACAATTCTAACAAATTTTGAACGAAACCAAATCAATGCTAGATGATTTCTATTTTCATTTTATTTCTATAAAATTATTTACTTTTTAATCAATTTTAATATTTTAGATTTTTAATAGATAATTTTAAATTATTTTATATATTTTAAAAATATTGTTAATTATGCATTCAATCCGATAAATTGATCGATCTATTGTTCCGACTAGTGACTTGACTCGAGGTTTGGCAAGTCATTTGTCAACTTGATTATGAGGTTGCCCTTTGACAAGTCCATTGTTAGGCATATGTCCTTGGACACGACTCTCGAGATATAATAAACGAATAAAAAAACGGTCCATCATGACTTTCTTATTTACTGTTGTGATGCCATGGTTTGAACCCATGTGGTGGGTTCAGTGCTCACCAACAATGGCATAGAGAAAGAACTGCATGTTAGCATAAAAATTTCTTTTATATTATTATTATATAAAATTTTTAATATCAGAATATAAAATTAAATAATAATAAATGTAAATTTATAATATGTATCTTTTAATATCATTCAAAAATTGTTTATCTAATATATGAATATACCATCATCCGAAAACTATTAAGGATGCAAATCTATAATAAAAACATAATTGGTTCACGTGAGACAAAAAAAAAAGAAAAAAAATATGTAATCTCTCGTTCATTATTTCATGTGACAAACGAATCATATCATAATTAAATTTTTTTTCTATTGAACGATAATCAAATCATATTTATAATATATCTTATTGGACTACATGGTCTATTATTTTTGCTCATTAATTAGTAAGATATAAAAAATTTAAATAAAAAAAAATAAAATAAAAAGTTATTTAAAAATAATTTTATTTAATTATATTCTATAACTTTAAAAAAATATCTTACACATGCACATAAATTTTATAAAACAGGATAATAAGTCTAATAAATATAATATCATATTAAGTCTAAACTATTAATATAAGTCATAGTGATTGTATGTCTAGCATAACATTGTTAGTTCTTTTTAATATAATCTAAAATGATCCATATAATTTATTTTATTAAGATAATTCTTTTAACACATTCAATAATAATATGTGCATACATAAATGTATACAAGATAATATAAATAAATTATATAAATAAGAATATTAATTATAATGTCAACTAAAATATATATCACTATATCTTTTATGGGTTGCTCACAAACCTAATCATAAAAACATATTCTTTCAAACACTTTAGGCTAGAAGTCCTAAATGAATGGATCAACAATCAATATAATGCAACTTAAGTTTTTAATTGGTATTAATTATTTTTAAATTATTTTTTCTAATCATCAAGTAATTTAATCCTAATACATAGAATTAAAATAGTACTTGTCATTCTTAGAGAAGAAAACTACTATAACATGTCACAAAGCATTTTCAACTATTTGACAATTAAATCTGACCACACCAAGTCCTAAGATAAAATTTTATAATTATAAGATACCTCAAAATATGCCGCAAAACCAACTTTTATTATTAATAATATAATAATATATTACTTTATATTTTTCTCAGTATTTTGCTCATCCAATTGATATTGATATAAATTGTAAATTAGACTTTCTTTATTAAGATAATTTACATAATCAACACCTAAAAATACCATTATTTCAAACTAATCTATCTTTTGAGCATATAATCCTCCCTTTTAAATATATTATTACTTTTTTTAGTCTTTTAATATTTTTATTTTTAGGTAACTCTAATGTCTATCTAATATTTTTTACTATAAAACTGATATCTAATTAGCATAGATTTAAGCATATAATAGATTTTCAACTATGCATACATAAAGAATATTTTTTATCTATTTTTTTTAATTATTTTAAAAATATTTATTTTGACTAAAATTTTTAATTTTATCATTTATTGAATAAAGTTATATACTAAATCTCTCTAAGACTCGATCATTATATCATTTCTAAGATAGTCCTAGTAATCCTTGAGATATATTCTTGAATACCTAAATGTTAATAATATAAGATGTCTTATTTATATCAACTATATTAAAATTTTTAGTAAAAATTTCTTGGTTCAATATAATAAACCGTTATCACTATTGGCAAGTAAAATATTATTCATATATAAAACTAATATAATAAATTTAATCCCACTGATCTTTAAATATAAATACTGATCAATATTATTTTCTTAAATCTAAAGAAAATAATGATATTAAGAAACCTTATATACCAGACTTGTTTAAAGTCATACATAAAATTTCTAAATTTACATACCAAATTTTATATTTCTTTTATTTTCTCTACGAATCATTTAGGTTAACTCATATAAATCTAAATTTTTATTTAAAAAACTTATTTTCACATCCATATGATCTAATATAAGATTATAATAAGCTACTAATGTCATTATGATTATTAATTGTTGAATCTCAAATTTTGATGATGAAACCAATTGATAGTGTTTATGATTTGATCTGTGTTTTAAGTGACACAAGAAGCTTCAATCAGATAGAGACAATTAAAGTAGGAAGAATTATGTTGGGCCGAAGAGAAACATGTCGAAAGATTGAACGTTGAGCCGAAGGATCGGTCGATATATCGGCAGAAGTCTTCGGGTCATGAGTTCAGACAACGGGCCAAGAAGAGTAGAAATTGCTCCAAGGAAATTAGAGTTACGGAGGTCAACTGGTCGATTGGGCAATAGGTCGCAAGAGAGGATGATGCATCGAAGAATCGGACGAAGCCTCGATGAACCAATGATATGCCGAACAACATTTGATTCAAGCTTTATAATAATTGCCTAAGATCGAAGTAGGTTTTAAGTGTACATGATTAACTATAATAGTGATGAAGGCATAAAGCAAAATGAAGTCCCGGAGTCAAGAACGAGATTTTGTTGGGAGTTCGAGAGTTCGTCGAAAATCCGAATGTTCGTTGGAAGTTCTACCGGAATTGACCGAGAAGTCCAAGAGCTTGCCAAAGAAGCTCGTCAGAACTTGCCAAGAAGATCATTAAAGTCTAAGAGCTTGCTAGGAGTCCACTGGAACATTGTTGAGAGATCGTTGGAAGTTCGCCGGAAGGTCGCTAGAAGCTCGCCGGAAGAAACCTAGACTTACCAGACTTATTTGGCTTAGTATATGCTTTAAAATTCATAATTAGAACATAATTGGGTTGGAATTAGGTCAACTTAATTAGAGACTAATTGAACCTAAATTGGGAGTGATTTGGGCTCATTGGGAGGCCTATTCAATGACCCAAATGTTGGGCCAAGCAGTGGCACTACTAGAACAAGCGATAGAATTGCCTATGAGTTGGAAAACTCAAAAAAACTCAATCTCTGAGGTTATCAGGTGATGGTACCGCTAGACTGGGCGGTGGTACCGCCCAGTGACAATGTGTCAAGTGGTGGTACTACCCGTACTTAAAGACCCAAAAATTTAAATTTTTAGCTCCATTTTTTAAACTATTTGTGGCCTATAAATACCCTACTTGGGCACAAGAAAGGAGCAAGAATTCTAGAAAAAAAAACTGAGTAAACTCTGCCAAAACTTTGAGTTCCCTCCTCCTAGTGCTAAGAGTTAGTCCTAAGGGATATGTGTGAGGGAATACTTGTAAAAGAGTGACATATAAAAGTTATCTCCTAAACCTATGAAAAAGAAAAAGTATTGTAAGAGGGTAGTTGGTCTTCACCCATTGAAGGAAGACTGATATTGGATGTCGATGGCCTCGGAATCGGGAGTGGATGTAGGTCACGACGATCGAACCACTATAAACTCGGTTTGCATTTCTGCTTTTCTATTTACATTTATTGCAAACTACCATACTTCCTCATCACTTTAGCTGCACACTCTTACAAATATGTTTCAAGTTAACATCTTTTTTGAAATTGATTTTAATCGAATGAAAGATTTTCGAACCGACGTAATTTTATCCGCTGCACTAATTTACTACCCCCCCCCCCTCTTAGTGTCGACTCATTCCTAATAGTTGGTATCAGAGCTATGTTTTTCTCATTTGGTTTAACACCCAAAGAGAAATGACTCTTTTTAGCTTTCAAGAGGATCACTCTCTCATTTGTCCTCCCATGTTCAATGAGATGGACTACACATATTGGAAAACTTGAATGAGAGTTTTTTTGCTTTCGTTGAATCTCGATTTATAGAATATAGTCGAATTTGATTTTCAAAAGTCTTCTATTCCAATGAACGATTAGAATAAGTTGGAGAAGAAGACTCTCTTTAAATGCAAAGGCTATAAATACCTTGTTTTGTGCTTTAGATAAAAATGAATTCAATCGAGTGTCTATTTGTGAAACCACTTTCGATATTTAGCACACTCTTGAAACCACACACGAAGGCACTAGTAGAGTTAAAGATTCAAAGATTAATCTTTTGATGCATGATTTTGAGTTGTTTCGAATGGAACCAAGCAAGACTATTGGAGACATGTACATCCATTTTACGGATGTCGTCAATGGTCTAAAAGCACTTAGCAAATATTTTTTGAATTTTGAACTCGTTAATAAAATATTGAGATCCCTTACAAAGAGTTGGGACCCTAAAGTAACGGTCATTCAAGAGATCAAGAATTTAAATTATTTTCTACTTAAAGAACTTATCAAGTCTTTTAATGACCTATGGAATAAGTTATATGGTACAAAACAAACTTGAGAGCAACCTTCCAAAGAACAAGAAGGATTTTACACTTAGAACAAAAGAAGACCACTCAAGCGAAAGCTCAAGTGATGGTGAACTTGAATTTCTCACAATAAAGCTTAAAAAATTTTTAAAACATGAAACTAAGAATAAAAGTGAATTTAAAAAGAAAAGGTTGTCAAAGAACAAGAAAGTACTCAAGGTAACTTGGGATGAAATGAGTGCATTCGAAGACGAGAAGCAAACCGATAAAGATGAAATGGCAAATTTCGCTTTGGTGACTCTCAATAATGAGGTAAACAACTCAAACAAAACTCCTTTACTTTATTCTAAAATTACTTGATGCTTTTTAGTTGTTTTTAAATTAGTTAGTAAAATAAAAAATATAAAAATATAAAAAATATCATGCTTCTCTTTCTAAGTGATTTTAAAAAAATTAAAAATTTGAGCATGACTATTGCATGTTAATTCCTAGCACTAAGCATGAAAAGTTAGATTCACTACTATAACAAACAAAATAATTTTGATTAAAAATACTTCATATTTAATGAAAACATGCTTGATGATTTAATGATGCATAATGATGTAATTGAAATGTTAAAAAGTCTTGGTATCATACTTGATGATTTTATAATTATGTATGGTGATTCGAAGTAATGATGATTTTTGGATAATTTATAGTTTATTGAGCTTGATGATTTCTATGATTTCTGTATTACTTTTCGATTATAAATAATGAAGCATAGCTTTTGTACGAAAGACTTGAACATGAAATCAATCATAAAATTTGGAACTAAAAGGACTTGAGCTATCTTTAATCTTATAGGAATCTATCTACATTGCTTTCATTGAATTTTTCGAAAACTGACTATGATGATTTTGGATTCCTTTTCATATGATTCGTTTTAATAATGAGATGATATATCAATCGAATTATTTATCGATGTTTATGACTTGAGATGTATTTTATATGAAATATTTTTTCTTGATTCACGTATGATTTACTTATCTAAGAGAAGATTTATCCAAATGAATTTTGATTCTTAACATTAATAATTTGAGATTTATTTGAATCGATATATCTTATTTGATCTCCTATGATTCTAGTCGTTATTTACTAAAAATGAGATTTGTCAAAATGAATCATACATGAATTGATCTTTCATATTAACATCCTTCATGTCATGATTTTTTATATGACTCCTTTGTAATTATGATATCTCATAATATAATTAGATTATTAATAAAAAAAGTGAGATTAATGAATCTATCTATGTTTTTTTTATGAATATCTTGAAAATGATTTTGATTTGATGATTTAAATTTGAATGAGCTTTATCTTGATTTTTCGAGATTTATAACTTGAGATTTCTTATATATAAATCAAGATATTATATCATTTAATCTCTTTTGTTTCATTTTGCTATTCACTAAAGAGAATATTTATCAAAATGAATCATGTCTTTTGGTATTTATATGATCTTATCTTTCATGATATGATTTTTATAATTCCTTGTATTCATGAAGTATATCTCATCACCAAAATTTTCTTGTTATCCTTCATGTGATGACATGAAATTATGCAGTACTCATAATATTATGTTGATGCATACAAATAAGAAGTTATGATCATGCTTGGTATGATGTAATATAATTTGACAAATTGATACCATCATGATGTGAAATATTTATGATTTGAAATGATGCATGTAATACTTATAATTTTATTATGATGATATGATGTATTGCATATGATGTGAGTCATGATTACAATTGCTTTGACTTGAATTCAATTTGAATTTAAGGTTTATCTTAATTATGACATATTGCAATAAGAATGACACTTTATCTTTGTCATAATTTGAAAATTGATATAAAGGGAAATGAATTACACCATTGTTTTATTATTCCCCTCTTTTTGCCAATGACAAAGGAGGAGAAAAAAAATGCTAGTGTGCACATCTCAAAAGAGAAAGATTTGCTAGCTTGCACAATTCAAAAAGATGCAAAAATATGCTAGCTTGCTTATCTCAAAAGAGAAACAAAGATTGCTAACTTGCATATTTCAAGAAGCAAAAGTTGCTTTCTTGAACATCTCAAATATTACTAGCTTACAAGCTCTAAAATGATGAAAATTTACTAGCTTGCATGTTCTAAAATATTATAAAATTTACTAGCTTGCATGATATAGAACTTGCTATATTGAACATCACCAAGAATTGCTAGCTTGGAATTTCAAGAGAAGCAAAAGTGCTATCTTGCCTATCTTAAGAAGCAAAACATGCTAACTTGCACATTTAGTAAAATTCACAAACTTGCAAAACTCAAAATTATTAATAGCTTGCATGTAAAATGATGTAAAATTTTGTTAACTTGCGCTTTGCCAAGGAAGCAAAAAATTACACTTCTCAAAAGTGAAGAAAGAAAATTACTAGCTTGCATGATGATAAAACTTAAGATTATGTTTATAATGCAATGATTTAAAATTGCACATCTCAAATACTTGATAGATGTACTTCTCCTTTTTGTTGATGACAAAGGAGGAGAAGTATGATAATGTTATGCATGATTTTATGATGACATATTGCTTGAATTTTTGAATTCAAGAGTTCTATCAATATGACACATTGATAGGAGGAGTTAAGGTTAACTCCGTCATCAATTGGTTGTCATCATCAAAAAGGGGAAGATTATTAAATCTCAGATTTTGATGGTGAAACCAATTGATAGTGTTTATGATTTGATCTATGTTTTAAGTAACACGGGAAGCTTCGATCAGAGAGAGACAATTAAAGCAGGAAGAATCATATTGGGCTAGAGAGAAACATGTCAGAAGATTGGACGTCGAGCTGAAAGATCGGTCGACGTATCGACAGAAGGCTTCGAGCCATGAGTTCGAACATTAGGCCAGGAAGAGCGAAAATTGTGCCAAAGAAATTAGAGTTGTGGAGGTTAACTGATCGATTGGGTAATAGGCCGCAAGAGAGGATGATGCGTCGAAGAATTAGACGAAGCCTTGATGAACCAATGACATGCCAGACAACATTTAATTCAAGCTTTGTAATAATTGTCTAAGATCGAAGTAGGTTTTAAGTGTGCAGGATTAACTACGATAGCGATCAAGGCATAAAGCAAAATGAAGTCCCAAAATCAAGAACGAGATTTCGTTAGGAGTTCGAGAGTTCGTCGAAAGTTCTGTTGGAATTGACCGAGAAGTCTAGGAGCTTATCAAAGAAGCTCATTAGAACTCGCCAAGAAGATCATTGTGAAGTCCAAGAGCTTGCCGGGAATCCACTGGAACATTGTCGAGAGAACATCATAAGTTTGCCGGAAGGTCGCTAGAAGCTCGCTGGAAAAAACCTAGACTTACCGAACTTATTTAGCTTAGTATATGCCTTAAAATTTGTAGTTAGCATATAATTGGGTTGAAATTGGACCAACTCAATTAGGGGCCAATTGGGCCTAAATTAGGAGTGATTTGGACTCATTGGGAGGCTCATTCAATGACCCAAATGTTGGGCCAGGTGGTGGCACCGCTAGAACAAGCGGTAGAACCACTTGTGAGTTAGAAAACTAAAAAAACTCAGTCTCCGAGGCTGTCAGGCGGTGGTACCGCCCAATGTCAGGCTATAGGCGGTGGCACTGCCCGTACCCGAAAGACCAAAAAATTTAAATTTTTTGCTCCATTTTTAAATCATTTGGGGCCTATAAATACCCCACTTGGGCAATAAGAAAGGAGCAAGAATTCTAGAAAAACAAAAAAAAAGAGTAACTCTGCCAAAACTTTGAGTTCCCTCCTCCTAGTGCTTAGAGTTAGTCTTAAAGGAGGTATATGAGGGAATACTTATAAAAGAGTGACTTATAAAGGTTATCTCCTAAACTTGTGAAAAGAAAAAAGTGTTGTAAGAGGGTAGTTGATTTTCACCCATTGAAGGAAGGACGATAGTGGATGTCGATGGCCTTAACGGAGGAGGAATCGAGAGTGGATGTAGGTTACGATGATCGAATCACTATAAACTCGATTTGCATTTATGCTTTGCTATTTACATTTATTTCAAACTACCAAACTTCCTCATTACTTTAGCTGCACATTCTTACGAACGTGTTTCAAGTTAACATCTTTTTCGAAATCGATTTTAATCGAATGAAAGATTTTTGAACGGACGTAATTTTATTCGCTACACTAATTCACCCCACCCCCCCTCCTCTTTAGTGCCAACTCGTTCCTAACATTAACAAGTTTATTCTATAAAAAAATACAGAAAATATCTTATTATGGTCGATGTATTTTTTATGAGTAAAACCTTTGACCACAAGTCTAAACTTGCTTTATATCATTCGATATTGCCCTTGTTGAATCCCGGATTTTGATGATAAATTTAATTGATAAGTTTACGATCTAATCTGCATTTTTGAGAAAAGTGATACATGACTAACTTCAATCAGAAAAGGTAAACAATTAAAATAAGAAGAATCAAGGGCTGGAGTCAGAAATCGGGTATCAGGCCGGAAGAATCGGACATTGCGCCAAGATCAGATGTTGCGGTAGTCAACATGCCGATGGTTCGAGCGATACACCAAAGGTTCAAATAACACGCCCAAAGTTCACCGGGAGTTTGGATGAATCAATGACATGCCAGACAACTTAGATTCTTGTCTTGCAATTGTTTAGGTCTTAATTGTCGTAGTTAAGGCTTAAATTGAGCTAGGTCTCCGTGTAACCCTACTAACTTAATTAGGGGCTCTTTGGGGCTGAGTTAGGCCTATTGGAAGGCTCATTCAGTAACCCAAGATTAGGTCAAGCGGTGGCACCGCTAGACCAGGCGGTGGAACTACCTATGAGTTGGAATGTACGAAGTGTACATTTTCCGGAGGACCCGACGGTGGTACCACCAGTGTTAGGCCATGGTACCACCTAGAGTGGCGGTAGTACCACCAGCACATGGTCTCCTATGTGTCAGGTGGTAGTTTCACTAGTTGTCAAGGGTGTAGGCGATAGTACCACCCAATACCCTTGAAACCAAGGATGAAACACTTTTTGGCTTAATTTTTGAAGCCATTTGGGGCCTATAAATACCTCAATCTTTTTTGCTTGAAAATGCATGAAAAGATAACAAAAAACCTTGTAATTCTGAGTTGTAAAGTTGTGAAAAGTGCTAAGTGTCCCCCTCATTCTTTTTAAGTTTTGGGCTTATTTAAAGAGAGGTGTGAGACTTGTAAATATTATCTCCTAAACTTGTGAAAAGGAGAAAGAGTTATAAGAGGGTAGTTAGTTTTCACCCATTAAAAGAAGATCATTAGTGAATGCCGGTGGTCTCGATGGAAGATGAATTGAGAGTGGATAGAGGTTGCGACGACCGAACCACTATAAACTCGGTTTGTAATTTCTATTCTACTTTTCATTGTCATTACTTGTTGATTTAATTGTCTACTACTCTTACTTGCTTACTACACTTACGAATGATCTTAATTAAATGTATTTTCGATACAGTTTCATCGAATGAAATTTCCTCAATCGTTGAAGTTTTACGAAAGCACTAATTCACCCCCCACCCCAAAGCGGTCCTAACAGCCCTTTAAGTTATGTTTATGTTATATTTTTTTTTAACAATTATTGGATAATTAGATAAGTTTTTAGACACTTTTCTTTATTATATCGAATCACTTTTCAAAATCGTTATTTTTTATAATTTATAAAAATAATGATATATCTTTTTAATTCTTATATCATAATTTGATTCTTATAAATATACCATATAATAATAAAAAATAGCTTGTCATCTTTCCCTTTGAGAGATCCTCAATACTATTAATTGTGATTATTATACAAGTTCATCAACAATGATATCAATATTGTGTGAGAGTTCACTAATGTTATTTTATTATTCATCTTTATCAAATCATTTAGTGATTTAAGGAACAATAATCTCTCAAATATAAAATGATAAAAGAATATCAACTTATATTTTCTTAATATCCTAATTAAATTTTAAGATTTTTCACTCCACTGATTCATTTCTACAAATCTTGCACTACTAAATTTAATTATCCTTATACTATAACTAGAGTAATAAAATCTATGCCCCTTTGAATTTTCTTAGATAACTAATAAAATATTTAGAGTAGTCTCTTAACCTAATTTATTTTCATATGATTTAAAGATCTTTAGTTTTATAATATAATTTTAAATATGTAAATATCTCAAGTTGGGTTTCCTACCAATCCATAACTCAAAAGAGTTGATATAATTGACTTATTAGGAATCCTATTCAAGATATTCATAATCGTCCTTAGAACTTCTTCCCATATTGATTTAGGTATAGAAGAATAACTTTTTAAGCTCCCATAATAGTATGATTTCATCTTTCAACAATCTTTTTCTACTATGACATATCTAGTAAAACATATTGAGCATAAATATCTAACTTTTCTAGGAATCTAATAAAAGAACCAAAATTATGATTGGATTTATCATAATTATCATAAAATTTATATACTCCTATCAAATATGATAATTTTTAACTTTTCTATCTAATTATATCTCGATTTTATTTTACACCAACAGCTTAAGACCTTAGAGAGTCATATCTCTATAAGTAATATATAAAAGTAATAAAATATATCTCTCAATTAAAACAGGGAACATGAAGTGACTCATAGATGTAAATATATATAATCTCAAGAAATTCATGAAACTATGTTTCATTCCAATATTTAATTATAGATTCATTGTAAACTTAAGATTCACATTAATTCTGCATAGACCATAATACATAATTCAAAAAGTTAGCTTTTATATAATTATAAATATATTAAGTTTACAACCACAAAAAGGGAAACAATATCCATATAATTTCAGATAATGAACCCAAATTTCTAAAATTATAGGAATATAATATTCATCCTCAAGATCCATCAAATGATTATCCTTAGACATAAGTGATAAGTACCAACTATTATGGATTTCACTTTAAGATGATTTCTTGTAATGATAAATATTTTATTATCTTTTGATTTTTATGATAAATTGAATCTCTATTATTGGTAACATATGTTGAAGTATCAAAATCAATCCACCAAGTATAGAAAAGGATTTTTATAGCATTTGATTTTTTTTCATATGACCTTCCTTGTCACAGAAGTAGTGCTTTACTATTGAAGATTTTTTTAAAATTTATATAGTATTTATAAATTCAAATTATTTACTCTTTAGCTTTTTTTTATTGTCATCCACTCTTTGAGTAGTACTCAAAATATTGTGAGTCTTTTTTATTTTAATCTTATTTTTTTCAAAAATATATACTAATCGGCTTATTTAAGTTTCACTTATTCTTAATTTTATTATAGTAAATTTTAAATAAGATAAACTAAAAAGAAACAAAATTAAAAATAAATTATATTAGAAATGACTCAACTATATTTAGGCTCAATATTTTTAAGCTTACAGTTCTATCAACCATACTGAGGATATAATATTAAATTCCTCAAATACTATTATATTGAATCTCATTCAGTTCTTTCATTAATATGCTAGTCAATAACTTATTAGTAAATTTAAATTGATCTTTAAATATTCTAATTCTCTAGTTATACACTATAATAAAGTCTAAATATTATTAACAATTACATAAAATCAATTCTTTTAAATAGTTTTTGATCATTTATCTTAGTTATTTGTTCCATAAAACTTTATATAGTTAAATCTGTGATTCTTTCAACTAGTCTGATCAAGGCCTAACACACCCAATGTAAATTATATATGCTAAAATTATTTATAATAATTTATTCTAAAAAATATATGGATATTTATCAAAATATAAAAAAGAAAGTACCACTATAATAAAATAATATAATAATAATATTTTAAGTTATTTTAATAAATATTAAATATTGATATAATCTCTATTTCACTTTTGGGTGAAATATTGATATATTTAGTATTGATACAAAAATATTTATAGAGGATCGATACCATCCTCGTGGAATATAGTATTGCTAATTTTTGGTATACAATCATAAACTACAAGGATATCTAAAACAACATCATCCTACCCTATAATATAATTATTTGAAATAGATTCTCTTTTAGGATTATCTAAATCTCCTAATTATATATATCATTATGAATATTATTTTTTTTAATGTCATATAAGATTAATTTTTTAATATAATTTTATAAGTTATTTATCTAGGACACTTTGGTAGCTACAAGATCAATACAATGATATAAAATATAATTTAAAATATTATATAAATAATAAAATATTTATTATAATTTACATCCCATAAGCCTACTATCTTAGGCTAATTTGGTAGCTACCAGTTTGATAAAGCTTATGGTTATAAGTTATAAATAATATTCACTAAATTTCTTCAATCTAATTTATACTGAAATAGTTTAATAATCATAATAATTATTGAACACTAATAAGCATAAAAAATAACTATAATCATGATGAAACATAAATCCTGTCTTTATGTGAAAAATAAATATTGTTTCATAATCTCAAATATATACATGTGAATAACCAAACAAACATCCAATAATAATAATTAAATTTTTATTTATCATATGCAAAATTTTATCAATATGTCATATACGAAAACCATCAAAGAAAATCATAATTTATATTTTTTAAACTTCTGCATGGAACACTTATACTAGTCAACTATATTTAATCGGGCAGATTTAGAATTGAGCTACCCAAATTGGGTTCATAGACTTCGGCCAACCATTCATCCAATTAGGGGTGTCAAAATTAAAGTTGATTAAAATCAAACTTTAATTTGTTTTTTCTAAATTTGATTAAATCTTGACTGATCGAATTTAAATCCAATCAAGTAATCAAAATACAATCATGATTATGTTCGATAAAAAATATTTGATTCAAATAAAGTAAATTAATTAATTCTATGATAAGGACAATTTAAAAAAAAATTAATTTTTGAAGGGTAAAACTATAATTTTATCATAGAATCTACTAAAAATATCCAATTTATAAAGGGTAAAATTGTTAAAATTGAATTCAAGGACACATTAGAATTTTCATAATTTTTAAGGGCAAAAATATCTTTTTAAAAACCATAATTATTTTTTATAGCCCCTGTCATGCCCACACATAGATTGACAACGTAGCGGCTATCCATCGCCTACATGCCGACGTGCACTATCGTCACTTGCGGCAGGACAATTTTCTCACACGATCGATCGATAATCTCATTAGTCACCGTACTATGCCGTTGTGGTCCTTGCGAGTGGAACACCCCTATTGCTGACCAACGACCTCCATGATTATCGCGGGGCACAGTTATATCCTACTATGTAGCCATTTGGAACAGTGATGTTCAACATCCAATTAACATCGGCCACTTCCAACAAATGCTATCATAGTTGTCATTGGGCTACTACAGCCCACAATGCTTACATTAGGTATGTAATTACTATCCACGATTGGGTTGACGACCATCGAAAGCCGCCACCCGTAACAATATTGTTGTCGACAATAAGTTGTCAAAAATGGTCCATTGATCAAGTACAAGGAACCTCACATCACCTGTAAGCAGGCAATATGACGGACTAGATAAAAAAAAAAGCGATACAAATGAATCATTGATATATTATAAATAAAAACCAAATAACAATTTTTCACAAGCAAAATATGCTAATAAAGAAATCTAATTATTTGGTTTCACAGATTTAGCTATGATACCAATTGTTAACATAAAAATCATCCTTATACTACTGTTATACGAAAAATTTAACGTCAAAATCTGAAATTAAATAATAATAATATAACTAAATTTATAATATGTACCTTTTGACATTATTTAGAAAATTTTTATTTGATCTGTAAGCATAGCATCATCAAATTCAAAAGCTATAATGATGCTAATCTATAAGCCTTCTCCTCTCTTCCTACTATTCACATGACCATTATAAGCGATGGATTAAGGATAAAGGGGAGATGAAATAAAATATATAATCTTTCATTGATTGATTTACATGATTAAGGAAAGATGAGAAAAGATCAATAGTCTTTTAATAATGTCATATATATTTGTATTTTTTTATCTACATTGAGTCCTTAGATGATCTTATCCTTTTATAGACAAGAGCAGAAGATATAGGATAACTAATTATGAGAATTCTTCTCATCCAGATCCTCTTAAGGAATCATATCATATTTAGATTTTCTTTTTATTGACTGATAATCATATTTACAATCTAATTATATAAAATATATTTTATTTAATTAAATAGGATCATATAATTTAATAATAAAAATATATGTTTTGTTGTGATCAGACAAAATATGTGATTCTCAAATCCTCTTCTCTTTATAAGGAGACGCAGGAGGGCGATATCGATATGTTGGAAGACTAAGATTATACCATTATGTTTAGTTTGATGTCTTATATGATGTATTGGACAAGGATACTTTTTGTTAAAGATGTATTGGATAAGGCCTATTTCAATTGAATCATTACTTTGAATGACTTCTGACATGTGGATGCTTCGTACTCTATCTCTTTTGTATCAATTGTATATAGAAGTAAGGGTTGTGGAAAAAGATATGAGAAATTGTATGGGATTTATATGATAGGGTTTATAATTTAAATTATAGTTAATTTTGGAATTCTTATAATTGATCTCAAATAGTAAAAAAAATTTAGTTTTCTCATGAATGCAGGCAAGAGTGTCAAAACTAAATTAATCTTATGTTAATTTTTTAATATTAATTTATTTCTCTTTCAAAAACTCTCCCAAATATTTCCCCAACATTGTGCAATCTTAAAGGTCAGCTATGCAATTTTTCTTTGAAATACTTACGGGTGTGAAGTATGTTGTGTCTTTCTTCCCTTGGACATGACGGTACTGTATATAGTTTCAACAAAAGATACAAAGGTGCAACATGATCGAATCATGCAAAGTTTATGAAACTCTATTTTAGTTATTTATTGCAAATATTTAAGAAGATTACAAAGAAGGGCCATATGAAGGATATAAATAATAACAGCTAACAAGAATTTAATTTAAGATGGTTCACTAATTCAACAAAAACTTAAACTTGATAACTAACTTATCAATTAGAAATTTTGAATTATTTCTGCAATATAAGCTTTATTTTATTGGTATATAAGATATTATTTGAATATGATGAAATATTCTAGGTTTAACATATTAGTCTCGTTTGAATTTATTTCATAATATAATTGATGTTTATATCACTTGTATCAATAATGTGTTCATATAATATGTGTTAGGATCAAGAGCGGTATTAAGAGGGGGGGTGAATTAGTACAGTAGAAAACTTTCACGATTTCAAAAGACTTGTTTCGATTAAAACGGATTCCAATGAAAATGATTTCGATTTAATTCGTTTCGGAGATAATTTGAATTTAAAAATTTTCATAAAATTAAAGCTGATCTCGAAAAATGTTTACTTGAAAGCATATGTAGGCATAGTAAAAGCACATTAAGGAGAAGAGATAGTTTGATATAAAAATAAATTGCTCAAAATAAATACAAACCAAGTTTTAGAGTGGTTCGGTCAATGTAACCTATATCCACTTTCGGATTCCTCCCCCGACGAGGTCACCAGCATCCACTAAAAGCCTTTCTTCAATAGGTGAAGATCGAACACCTCTTTACAGAACTTTCTCATTTTCTTGGGTTTAGGAGATAAACCCTTACAACTCTCACTCGTCTTTCTTGGATGGTTACAAGGTTAAGAGATGAAGTAATAGGACTCTAATTTTTACAATACTTTAAGACTCAAGAATTCAAAATTATGCTAATAGGTTTTGTTGCCTTTTCATACAGAAAAGGGTAGGATTTTTATAGGCCCCAATGACTAAAAAAATGGAGCCAAAAAGTGTTTAATCCCGAATTTTCGGGGTCCTAATGGTACCACCGCCTAACACCTGACACTGGGCGGTACCACCGCTTGACAAGGGCGGTACCACCACTGGTAGCAATAATTGTCGATGGTACCACCGCCCAGATTTCTTGGGGCACTGCTTTCCAGGTGGTGCCACCGTCGGCCAAGAATTCAGGGGCTAAATTGGGTGCTTAATTCGGCCCAATTCAGCCTTGTTAAGTGCCTAATTGGCTCCTAATTAAGTTAGTGGGATTACCTCCCAATCCTAACTTAATTTACGCTCTAACTATGACAATTAAGACATGTTTACTATACTTCTTGTTCCGGTGCATCAATTGCTCTTCCGGCGAGCTTCCAGCGTACTTTCGACGAACATCCGATGAACTCTCGGTAATGCTCCAGCAGACTCTCGGCAAGCTCCTGGACTTTACGACGATCTCCTTAGCGAGTTCCGACAAGCTTCTATGGCAAGCTCCTGGACTTCTCGATTGGTTCCTACAGAACTTCTGACGAACGTCTGGACTTCCGTCGAACTCTCGAGCTCCCAATGAGATCTCGATCTTGACTCTGGTACAACACTTGCTTTATGTCTTACTACCATCGTAGTTAATCTTGCACACTTTTCTCAACATATAAACTAGATCAAACAAATTACAATTGACTTCATCATCAAAATCCGAGATTCAACAATCTCTCCCTTTTTGATGATGTCAATCAATTGATGACGGAGTTAACCTTAACTCCCTCAATTTATATGTCATACTTGAGAAAAGACATTCTTGAATTCAAGGCCTTTGAATTCAAGAAACAAATTGATAAGTTAAGTTCATTTAAACTTATCAATACATACATCATGATTCCTATCATGATCTCATATTCTCAAAATGATGTCAAGACATGATATCTATTTTCAAGTTTGATATTTCAAATATGAAAGATGACAAAGATAGCAATTCATCATTCTATGGCAAAGATATCAATTTATAAAAATAGCAAGTTAAGCTCTAGATATCTTACGAAAGAAATTTATCAAGCAAACATTTCAAGTATCTATGATGAAATACATTGCATACATTTGTCATCAATTTACCACATTTTGGTATTATTTCTCCCTCTTTGTCATCAACAAAAAGGAGAATGATTCAATAATGCAAGTGTGATAAAAATTTATGCCACATTTCAATTTGTATACCAATCATATTTTAAGCATTCATGACATGGTATCATTCGAAAGTTCTCAACATTTAAAAGTTAAAGAGATAGCTTCCATCAATTTGTCCCTTTTTATTTTTCACCAAAACTTCGCATGAAGAAGGAGAGTAAGGAGGAAAATCCATTGAGAATCAACTTTGTGAAATGATTTGAATCAAGTCAAAAATGATAAAAGAGTTTCATTAAATTATGCTTCAATTTTCACAAGGATCAAGATATTCATGTGAAATCAAATCCTCACTCTTGCATTGTTCATCTCATACTAAAAATTCATAAAAAATCTTCCTACATTAAGAAAGAATTCATGTGAAAGAATCATCATATGAAGGATAAAAAAAAATTCATGAATAAACTTTCGTAATGAGAGGAGCATCATATCAAATCCATTTATCATTAAAAATTCATAAGAGATAAACCCATGAGAGATGCATTTGTCAATTAATTCCATATATTAAAAATCATTAAGTGATGGAGCAAGGGTATGAAGTGAACTTGATATGGCATAAACTCATGAAAGCTCCATTCAAGAAGATAGTTTGAAAAAGAAATATAACAATTCATGCATTCAGACAAATTAACATTCCTAACCCCGCAAATAATCATAATACATCAAGTTATAGATACCAATAGTTAAATGTATCAATAAATTTATTCATTAAAGTAAGCTCAGAATTTAACCATCAAGGTAGTTAGCGTAGAATTTTGCTATCAAAGTAAGTAGCATTTTAGGTTTACAACATTAAGGTAAACAACATATGATTACAACATAACAAAGAGGAATTGTGTCCACTTCTCCTCAAATACATACACAGCTTATTCAGGTGGTGGAAAGTTCAAATGTCTAAACAAAGTATTAAACTGTTGATGAATTTGCTGCAACTCAGCTAAGATTTGATTTTTGTCGTTGTTCAAGTCGATCTTATCGTTGTTCAAAATGATCCATCCGACTCCCTATGTCGTCAATAGATGAGGGAGGTGCTTGCTCTACTGGAGGTGATTCCTTAAAGGGACTAGTTGGAGGAGATAGATTACCCCTAAAAATTAGTGTTTCAGGTTGGAGGGGATCAGTCCTTCTAGGCAGTCTAGTCTATATACTATTTTTGAATGTACATCTCATCCGTCGAAGTAGGTTTTTATTTATAATACTAAATCTATCTAGTTTTATAATTTCTTCGTCGGGTGGAATAGCAATATCATAGGCATGGAGTAGTCTTGTGATTAAGCCACTATATGGAAGCATCATATCCTTTTTTGATAGTTCAATCATGTTTTATTGGATTATGTAACCAAAATAATTTTTATGTCCCTTCACAATCCAATATATGGTACCTAGTTCTATTTGACTTACTTCATCATGATGATATTGTTTAGCGAGAATTATACTTATCAAGATGTGATGAAGTATTTTGGTACTTAAAGGTAGTAAATGTTCGCAGCTTTTTGGAAGAATCGTTAAGTTAGGATTGCCAAAAATTGTTCCTAAGGCATCAACGTAAGTAGTCCCAACTGTTTCATCATCCCATTGTCCTCTAAAATAGCACCCTCTTTCTTTTATCGGAATTCCTATGATGTTGCAAATGGTTCTATCCGTAATGGGTATATGATATCCTAATAGATAGGTAGATACCCTTTCATCTTCAACTACATGTAAATTATTGTAAAATAGCCTAACAAGTCTAGGGTAGATAGGTTCACTCATTTGAAAGATTGGGAGAATATCTAGATTAGCAAACTATTAAATATGTTCTAAATCACCTAATTCATTTAAATCAATATATTTACCCTTATGAACATGTCTAGACTCTATTGAAGGAAATTTTAGGGCATGTTGATTAGAATCTAAAAGTAGGGAATCATAATTTTCATCTAATCTCCTCTTCCCTTTGTCCTGAGAGGATCTTCTAGAAGCCATGAGTCTAAACACATAAATAATACCAAGAAATACACATAAGAGGCAAGATCTATTAATTAATTGAGAGAAAAGGTTTGAGAATTACCCTTACAGTAATCTTCTTGAAAGATTGAGATTGATCCTTGAATTTAAAGAAGAGGAGGGTTTCCTTGAGTTTCTAGAGGAGGATCAAGGAGAATGAGGGGTGGAGAGGTGTTTAGAGGTGTTTGGAGGAATGTAGGAGGGCTTTGGGTTGGTTCTATTGTCGGCCCTAAGTGCCTTTTTATAGGGCAGAGGTTGCGGGCAGTGGCACCGCTAGCTGGGCGGTGCTACCGCCTGCCACCTGAGACAACTGGCGGTGCTACCGCCAACTGGGTAGTGCTACCGCCTGCCACCCGAGACAACTGGCGGTGCTACCTCCAACTGGGCAGTGCCACCACCTACGAGCAGTAAGCACTGCTCACATTGGTGTGTGGTGCTATCACAAGTGATTCCAATTTTGCAAGATTTTTATTGTTGTGAAGCACACAACCTTATTTACTTTATCATGTAAAAATTCTCATCATAAGAGAAGATAATTCGTATTGAAGACTCTATGTTCATGATTTATCATATAAAATACACACCATACTCAAACATTATATTGAACTTGTATTGTAAAATGCCTACCATAAGTTTATGATTCATCATTTGTACGCAAACATCATAAAAACTCATATGGAAAAATGCATATGGCTCATTGCGCACACTATAAGATCATGATTTAGGTGAGTGATCAAGAAAGTCTGAAAACGAAAATTTAACAAATTCATGATCTTGTTAGATAGAATTCGATCAAAAAAAAAAAATTGGGAGGGAATGTATCCTAGAAATTTAGAACTCTGGAAGAAGCTAGAAAAGGAACTCATGCATAAGAACTTTCAGGTTTGAGAGATCAAGATCAAGTGTTTATCACACAAGATTTCAAATAATTATTGCATCATGATCTTATAAGTATCATTTAGTAACTAACAATTTTAATTCTTATGATCCCCTTTTTATTATTTTGGCTAGAGAGCTTTATGGGTTAATTTGGATCTTTGGTCATAAGCCTTGAGCATCCAAAATCAAAGTATCATCTCTTGCTCCTAACTTGTGATGGTACGTTTTTCTACAAAAAGAGATGATTTTTAGGTACCCATTTGACCTTGGGTGCTTCAAAAATTGATCTACATAGTTTATCATGTTGCATTGAGTCATTTGAGGTTCTTTTATGAACTCAAATTAATTTATGTGGACTACATTTCTTGAATGGATAATGATAAGCTACATGCCCAAATTTGCAACAAAAGTTACATTTATTTCGGGATGAAACATGCAAAGTAGGGCATTTAACAAAATTGGTTGGATTTTGGTGAGAGCTACTCATAAATCCAATTCCGCCTTTTTTATGAATGTGACCCTTGTTGGTAAGGATCATGTTCAAGAACTTGCTACCAACCTTAAATTTTCTTAAGGTTTCCATTAGTAGAAAGTTTTCTTTTTGAAGTATTTCTAGTTCATCATATTTCGTACATGGAGCTAAACTATCATTGTGCTCAACTTTTAATCTATCGAAATCACTAGCAAGAGAAGCATGCTCCTTTTTTAATAATTTATATTTTCTACTAATTAATTTACATTCATCAAATAGATCATTAAAGCATTTAATAGTTCATCAAAGGATAAATTTGCATCAAATAAACTTGTTACCTTAATGGCCATTAGTGCATAGTGAGCAACTTGCTCAGTGATGGTAAGCTCCTCTTCTTCGGATGCACTTGAGTCATCCTATGTAGCTTTGAGAGCCTTCTTCTTTGGTTGCCTCCTCTTTGCTTGGGGACATTCACTCTTGAAGTGTCCCGGCTTTTTGTATTCATAACATATCACTTATTCTTTCTTAGGTTTAAATTTATTTTTAGTATCATTTTTAAATTTATTTCTTTTTATGAATCTTTTGAACTTCTTTGTTAAGAGTGCCAAGTCATCATCAAAGTCCTCATTGTTAGGATCAAGAGCACTAAGAGGGGGGGGGTTAATTAGTGCAGCAGAAAACTTTCGACGATTAAAATCGCGTTTGTACGATAAGAGCGATTTCGGTAGAAAATTCGATTCGTAAATCACTTTAACTTGTAACTAAGTAAGATGCAGTTAAAGCAAAGATATAAAGGTAGTTTGCAGTTATGATAGAAATCAGAACGTAAACGCAAACTGAAATATGATATTCGTACGAAAAAAATGATTTACGTCTAAACGCCGATTCGGAAAATGCAGAGCTTGAAACACGATCGTATATACGCAGAAGGCAGTAAGATTTTGAGGAGGTTTGCAATAAAGATAAGATGCTTAAAGTAAATGCAAACCGAGATTTAGAGTGGTTCGGTCAATCTTGACCTACTCCACTTTTGGCTTCCTCCACCGACGAGGTCACCGACGTCAACTAGAGGCCTTCCTTCAATAGGCGAAGGACAACCACCATTTTACAGTTTCACTCCTTTTGACGGGCTTAGGAGACAACCCTTACAGAATTTTCTCTCCTCTCTTTAAAGCTCAGAACTTGGAAGAAAAGAGGGAGAAGAACTTTTGGCCTTTACAGCAATTTTGAGCTCTAAAAATCACAGAACAAGATCAGGATTTTGGTGTATGTTGTGTGCTTTTAGTGCTGAATGGGTGGGGTATTTATAGCCCCCAACCCAGTTCAAATTTGGAGCTCAAAACTGTCAATTCCCGGAATTCCGGGATCTGGCGGTTGCACCTCCTGACTGAGGTGGTTGCACCGCCTGGCAGAGCTCAAAGATTGAGCCTCTGGGCGGTGCCACCTCTTGTCAGGAGTGGTTACACCTCCTGCCAGAGCTCAAAGACTGAGCTCAGGCGGTGCCACCGCCTGACTGAGGTGGTTGCACCTCCTAGCAGAGCTCGAAGACCGAGCTCAGGTGGTGCCACCTCCTGTCAGGGGAGGTTGCACTGCCCAGTCTCGCTCGGAGACTGAGCCCAGGCGGTGCCACCTCCTGGCTGGGGCGGTTGCACTGCCCAGTCTCCCTCGGAGACTTAGCCCAGGCAGTGCCACCTCCTGGCTTGGGTGGTTCAACCGCCTGGCAGAAATCAGGGTCCGAATGGGTTGATCCGTTCGGCCTAATTTGGGTTTTTCAGGGGCCCAATTGTCCCAAGATTAAGTTAATGGGATCACCTCCCATTTCCAACTTAATCATTGTGCTAACTACGATATTCCCTAAGACATTTACTGCAACTTGCTCCGGTGCGTCAATCGCTTCTTCCAGTGAGCTTCCGGCGAACTTCCGTCGATCCTTCGATGAACCCTCGGTGATGCTCCTACGGACTTCCGGCAAACTCCTGGACTTGCAACGATCCACTTGGTGAGTTCCGACGAGCTTCTTTGGCAAGCTCATGGACTTCTCGGATTTGTTCCCGCAGAACCTCCGACGACTGTCCGAACTTCCGTCGAACTCTCGAACTCCCAACGTGATCATTGTCTTGACTCCGGCGCAACTCCTGTTGCATGTCTTTCTTCCATCGTAGTTAATCCTGCATACTTAAAATAAAACTTCGATCGAGACAATTAATCCTAAGCAATTAACCAAGTTGTCCGGCATGTCATTGGTCCCTCGACCCTTCGTCTGATTCTTTGGCGCATCGTCCTCTCCTGCAGCCTATTGCCCAATCAGCCAGTTGACTCCGCAACTCTGATATCCTTGGCACAATACCCGCTCTTCTTGGCCCAATGCCCGAGTCCACGGCCCGAAGCCTTCTATCGATACGTCGACCGATCCATTGGCCCGACGTCCAATCTTCTGACATATTCCTCCGGCACAACATGATTTTCCTGCTTTAATTGTCTCATCCTGATCAAGGCATCCTGCGTCACTCAAAACGTAGATTAAATCATAAATATATATCAAGTAGTTTCATCATCAAAATACGAGATTCAACAATCTCCCCCTTTTTGATGATGACAACCACTTGATGACGGAGTTAAACTTAACTCCCGGAGTTTAAACAAACTCCCCCTATCAATATGCTATATTGATAGAACCTTGAATTCAAACTGAATTCAAGTCATTGCAATATTCATCATGAATACTTGCAACACGTCATCATTAACTTATGTATAAACTTATGCATAACATCATACTTCTCCCCCTTTGTCATCAACAAAAAGGAGAAGTCCAACTATTCTTGTGTTTGGAATATTAGTTTAACTTATTGCATGAAAAACATAATATCAAGCTTTATCATCATGCAGTTTTAAAGCCAAAAAATTTAACAAATGTTACATCATGCTTAGAACATTCAAGCTATCAAGTTTTAGATATGCAAGTTTTACAGCATACAAGATAGCACTTTTAGAACATGCAAGCTAGCAATGTTACAACATTTTAGAACTTGCAAGCTAGCAATTTAGAGATGTGCATGAAGGCAACTCTTGCTTCTTGAAATATGCAAGTTGCAAGCTAGCAAATTTTTGCTTCCTTTGCAATGTTTGAGCTCGTAATTTTGCTTCTATTGCAAGGTGTAAGTTTATCATGTTTTGCTTCTTGAGATAGGCAAGATAGCACTTTTGCAATTTTTGTTTGGCAAGCTTGTGATGTTCAAGATAACAAGCTCTTTCTTCTCTTTTGAGAAGTGTTGTTTTTGCTTTCTTTGCAAAGTGCAAGCTAGCAAAATGCCAAACTAGCAAGAGATAATGTTTTACATGAGGCAAGCAAACAATTTGGCAAGTGTTACATTTGCATCTTCTCTTTAGAGGAGTGTAATTTTTGCTTTCATCTTGAATTGTGTAAGCTAGCTAGTTTGCCTCTTTTCATGATGTCCACGCTAGAAATTCTTGCTCCCCCTTTGTCATTGTCAAAAAGAAGGGAAGACCCTTTTTTCAATTTTCAGATTATAACAAAGGTAAGTATCAATTTTATTTGTGCATCATTATATATTCATTCACAATTTCAAAAACCTTATTTTTCATGCACGATACCGAAAAATAAATCAATCATCATTAATGGGTATATCATACATGATACTCAAACATTAAAATTTTTAAGCATTTATCAACATGTTGATCATGATACCAAACATTCATCATTTAAAGCATTCATGATACATATCATATGCAATACATCATGTACATTATTGTCATAAGTATTGCATGCATCATTTCAAATTCATGAATATTTCATCATTGCATGCATCATGCCAAATCATAAAATATACAATCATCATTAATGCATGATTCCTAATCATCATTTATTTTGCAACATGATGGTACCAAATTTGTCAAATTATATCTTACCATACATGATCGAAACTTCTTATTTGTATACATCAAAACAAATTAATGAATATTTCATGTATTCTTATCATCACATAAGGAATATCAAGAAGAATTATTAGGTGATGAGATAAACTTTTCATGAATACAAGGAATTGCATAAAAATCATATCATAAGTGTTTCATGTATTAATATTATCACATGAAGCATACAAGACAACAATGCAAAGAAATCATGTCATGAAGAATATCAATGTGAAAATTCAGCAAAGATCACATGATACAATCGCAAAGCATGATATAATTATGCGATATATCATGAGATGATAATTTATCATATCAATGAGGATCAATTCGTGAATACCAAAGATATAATTCATGGTTCATTAAAATTCTTCTTAACAAGTTCACGATCAGGATTCATATAATTCATAATAAAGCAAATTGATGTACAATCATTACACAAGACATACAAGGCAAAGAAATCTTGTTATTTCTATATTATGAAATATATGATATCAACTTGAAACGTTCTTATCAAGATCACATTTTACAAGAAATTTCAAGTATCAAATATCAAGTAATCATCATGTTTCTTCAAAATTCTTAAGTCAAGAAGTCAAGGGAAAGTTCATGATTCGGTTAAAACAAAATTTCATTCGAGTTAATTCATAAAAAAAAATCATAATCAAATTATCATTTTTGAGATTCATAACATGAATAACGTTATTACTATTTCATCAAAATCGAGAACACTAGAGATAGAAAATGATTGAAGCATTTAGCATGATTCATATTTAAAATATATCTTATGTCGTAAATACGAATCAAGCATTTGTCAAATCTGAAATCATCCTCAAAATTACATTCAATAAATTCATATATGACAAGCATAGATTTATTGAAAAATCAATAAGATAGAGGATTATATTTCATTTGTATAAATTTCTATTCATGTGATTTGCTTCTTATGAGCATGCATTTGCTTTTAAAAAGAATGTCAACATAGAAAGGTAAATTTTGTAAAATAAATTATCAAGCATGATTCCATGATAACATCCTTTTAATATCTTGATATTCATTATCAAGTATGATTTCAAAAAGTATGTTCGAGAGAAATCATTAAGACCAAATGCATGATACACTCATTTATTTTCAAAATATTCATTATGTTTATTTTCATAAGATTGGTAAAATAAATTCATTAATCTCAATAGGATATAAAATTCATTTCCATTTCATACAATTGATTTCATGTGAGGGTGTTCAAGTCTTTTTGTGAAAACATGTATCATCATTTAAAATCAAAACATAAGTTTCGTCATAAAGCCGTCAAGACCAAACACATCAAAAATAAAACATCATGATATCACATCTATCATCAAAAGATTATCAAGAAATTCATACATAGATGTACATGCACTATGTCATCGTAATATGTTATAAAAATGATTAAACCAGAAACATGTTAATCCAAAATGAGAGTTTCAAATCAACATTTACTTCAAAGGCTCATGCATGACATAAAATCATCAAAATACACATGCATGGATTAATCTTAAGCATTATCACATATCATATAATTATCATCCATAATGTTGCATACAATCATTCAATATTTCAAAACATAACATGCATGAAACCTTAGCAATATACTTTTCATGATCAAATTTTTAGTTCTTCAAAGATGCTAAAGAGAAAAACATGATATAATTTTTGAAAAACAGATTTTTTTTTTTTACTATCTAAATTAAGCACTCATGAAAAACTTCAAGTAATTTCAAAATAATTCAAGAGAGTTGAGTTACTTACCTTGTAGTCGAAGCCCGTCAAAGCCCAATTCGTCGTTTCACCTTTGGAAGTTCTTGATTCATCCTTGGTTGCCTTCCTCTTCTTTGGCCTCTTCCTTCGTTCAAGTTCATTGTCTATTTTAGATTTTTGTTTAATAAACTTATTAAGATTTAGTGTTCGAAGTTCAAGTTCATCATTGTACTCATCACTTGAGTCATCGCTCAAGCGGTATTCATTTGTCCGGAGTTCCAAATCCTTCCTATTCTTTGGAAGGTGATTGTGTTCATCATGTGCATTGTGCACCATTTCATATGTTATCAACGAACCAATTAGTTCTTCAAGTGGTAAGTTGTTTAGGTTTTTAGCTTCTTGTATTGCAGTTACTTTTGAATCCCACTTCTTAGAAAGAGAACGCAAAATCTTGTTTACAAGTTCAAAATCCAAAAAACATTTTCCAAGAGCTCTTAAACTATTGACGACATCTGTGAAACGGGTGTACATGTCGCCTATAGTCTCACTTGGTTGCATTCGAAAAAGCTCAAAATCATGCAATAAAATGTTAACTTTCGAGTCTTTGACTCTACTAGTTCCCTCGTGCGTGATTTCAAGTGTTCGCCAAATATCAAAAGCCGTTTCGCACATAGAAATCCGATTGAACTCATTTTTGTCCAAAGCGTAAAATAAGACATTCATAGCCTTTGCGTTTAAAGAAAAATACTTCTTCTCCAAATCTAACCATTCGTTCATCGGTTTAGAGGGAAGTTGAAAACCGTTTTCAATGATATTCCATAAATCCAAATTCATAGAAATCAAGAAAACTCTCATTCGAGTTATCCAATAAGTGTAGTCTAATCCGTTAAACAACGGTGGACGAACAACCGATAAGCCCTCTAGAAAGCCATGAAGAGCCATTTCTCTCAGGTGTAAATCCGAAATGAGAAATACCGGGCTCTGATACCAACTGTTAGGATCAAGAGCTAAGAGGGGGGGGGGGGGGGGGGTCGAATTAGTGCAGCAGAAAACTTTCGACGATTAAAATCACGTTCGTACGATAAGAGCGATTTCGGTAGAAAATCCGATTCGTAAATCACTTTAACTTGTAACCAAGTAAGATGCAGTTAAAGCAAAGATATAAAGGTAGTTTGCAGTTATGATAGAAATCAGAACGTAAACATAAACTGAAATATGATGTTCGTACGATAAAAATGATTTACGTCTAAACGCCGATTCGGAAAATGCAGAGCTTGAAACACGATCGTATATACGCAGAAGGCAGTAAGCTTTTGAGGAGGTTTGCAGTAAAGATAAGATGCTTAAAGTAAATGCAAACCGAGATTTAGAGTGGTTCGGTCAATCTTGACCTACTCCACTTTTGGCTTCCTCCACCGACGAGGTCACCGACGTCAACTAGAGGCCTTCCTTCAATAGGCGAAGGCCAACCACCCTTTTACAATTTCACTCCTTTTGACGGGCTTAGGAGAAAACCCTTACAGAATTTTCTCTCCTCTCTTTAAAGCTCAGAACTTGGAAGAAAAGAGGGAGAAGAACTTTTGACCTTTACAACAATTTTGAGCTCTAAAAATCACAGAACAAGATCAGGATTTCGGTGTATGTTGTGTGCTTTTAGTGCTGAATGGGTGGGGTATTTATAGCCCCCAACCCAGTTCAAATTTGGAGCTCAAAACTGTTAATTCCCGGAATTCCGAGATTTGACGGTTGCACCTCCTAACTAAGGCGGTTGCATCGCCTAGCAGAGCTCGAAGACTGAGCCTCTGGGTGGTACCACCTCCTGTCAGGGGCGGTTGCACCTCCTGCCAGAGCTCAAAGACTGAGCTCAGGCGGTGCCACCGCCTGACTGAGGCGGTTGCACCTCCTAGCAGAGCTCGAAGACCGAGCTCAGGCGGTGCCACCTCCTGTTAGGGGAGGTTGCACCGCCCAGTCTCGCTCGGAGACTGAGCCCAGGCGGTGCCACCTCCTGGCTGGGGCGGTTGCATCGCCTAGTCTCCCTCGGAGACTTAGCCCAGGCGGTGCCACCTCCTGGCTTGTGCAGTTCAACCGCTTGGCATAAATCAGGGTCCGAATGGGTTGATCCATTCGGCCCAATTTGGGTTTTTCAAGGGCCCAATTGTCCCAAGATTAAGTTAATGGGATCACCTCTCATTTCCAACTTAATCATTGTGCTAACTACGATATTCCCTATGACATTTACCGCAACTTGCTCCGGTGCGTCAATTGCTTCTTCCGGCGAGCTTCCGGCGAACTTCCGTCGATCATCCGATGAACCCTCGGTGATGCTTCTATGGACTTCCGGCAAACTCCTGGACTTGCGACGATCCACTTGGCGAGTTCCGACGAGCTTCTTTGGCAAGTTCATGGACTTCTCGGATTTGTTCCCGCAGAACCTCCGACGACTGTCCGAACTTCCGTCGAACTCTCGAACTCCCGACGTGATCATTGTCTTGACTCTAGCGCAACTCCTACTGCATGTCTTTCTTCCATCGTAGTTAATCCTACACACTTAAAACAAAACTTCGATCGAGACAATTAATCCTAAGCAATTAACCAAGTTGTCCGGCATGTCATTGGTCCCTCGACGCTTCGTCCGATTCTTCGGCGCATCGTCCTCTCCTGCAGCCTATTGCCCAATCGGCCAGTTGACTCTGCAACTCCGATATCCTTGGTACAATACCCGCTCTTCTTGGCCCGATGCCCGAGTCCACGGCCCGAAGCCTTCTGTCGATACGTCGACCGATCCACCGGCCCGACGTCCAATCTTCTGACATGTTCTTCCGGCACAATATGATTTCCTGCTTTAATTGTCTCATCCTGATCAAGGCATCCTGCATCACTCAAAACGTAGATTAAATCATAAATATATATCAAGTAGTTTCATCATCAAAATACGAGATTCAACACTCATCACTTGAGTTTTCTTTCAAGTGGTCTTCTTGTGTTCTCAGTGCTATGTCCTTCTTGTTCTTTGGAAGGGTGTCCTCAAGCTCTTCATGAGCTTTACATATCATTTCATAGGTCATTAGTGAGCCAATTAGTTCTTCAAGAGAAAATTTATTTAGATCTTTGGCCTCTTGAATGACCGTTACTTTAGGATCTCAATTTTTTGGAAGGGATCTTAAAATCTTATTAACCAGTTCAAAATATGAGAAACCTTTGCCAAGTCCTTTTAGACCATTGACGACATCCGTAAATCGGGTGTAGATGTCTCCAATGGTCTCACTCAGTTTCATTCGAAACAACTCATAAGAATGCACTAAAAGATTAATTTTTGACTCCTTCACTCTACTAGTGCCTTCATGAGTCACTTCGAGTGTGTGCCAAATGTCAAAAGCTATTTCATAAATCGATACTCGATTAAACTCGTTTTTATCTAATGCATAAAATAAGGCATTCATAGCCTTTGCGTTTAAATTGAAAGTCTTATTCTCCAATTCATTCCAATCGTTCATTGGAAGAGAAGACTTTTGAAAGCCATTTTCTATAATATTCCATAATTTGAAATCTATTGAAATTAGGAAGATCCTTATTCTAGTCTTCCAATATGTATAATCCGTCCTATTGAACATGGACGGATATATAATTAAATGTCCCTCTAGGTTGTCAACAAATGTCATCTCTCTTAGGTTTAAAACCAAATGAGAGTGAACATTGCTCTGATACCAATTGTTAGGATCAAGAGCGGGTACTAAGAGAGGGGGGGGGGGTGTGAATTAGTGCAGCGAAAAACTTTCACGATTTCAAAAGACTTGTTTCGATTAAAACTGATTCTGACGAAAATGGTTTCGATTTAATTCATTTCGGAGAGAATTTGAACTTGAAAGCTTTCGTAAAATTAAAGTCGATCTCAGAATATGTTTACTTGAAAGCGTATGTAGGTGTAGTAAAAGCACAGTAAGGAGAAAAGGTTTATGTGACCTACATCCACTTTTGGATTCCTCCTCTGACGAGGTCACCGGCATCCACTAAAGGCCTTCCTTCAATAGGTGAAGACCGAACACCTCTTTACAGCACTTTCTCCTTTTCCCGAGTTTAGGAGATGAACCCTTACAAGTCTCACTCATCTTTTTGGATGGTTACAAGGCTAAGAGATGAAGGAGGAGAACTCTAACTTTTACAACATTTTAAGATTCAAGAACTCAAGATTATGCTAATAGGTTTCGTTGCCTTTTCATGCAGAAAAGGGTGGGGTTTTTATAGGCCCTAATGGCTTAAAAAATGGAGCCAAAAAGTATCTAATCTCGGATTTTCGGGGTCCTGGCGGTACCACCACCTGACACTTGACATTGGGTGGTACCACCGCCCAGTCTAGACGGTACCATCGCTTGACAGAGCTCGGAGACCGAGGTCTGGCAGTACCATCGCTTGACAAGGGCGGTACCACCGCTAGCAGCAATAATTGCCGGTGGTACCACCGCCTAGATTTCCCGGGACATTGATTTCCAAGCGGTGCCATCGCCGGCAAAGAATTCAGGGGCTGAATTGGGTGCTCAATTCGACCCAATAAAAAGAATGTTTCATTAAAATAAAATGATTTTAATAAATGTAATGTATATAGAGATTATATGTTATCATTTGTTGAGTACAATATCCTTATTCGGTAAATTTGTGACTCAACACATGGTATGATGTTTAATTTCTTTAAGATCTTATCTGAGTATTATATCCTTATATTTGGTAAATTCGTGACCCAACACATAGGATGATATTTAATTTTGTAAAAAACTTATGTGAGTATTATTTCCTTATATTTGATAAATTCATGACCCAACAAGATGTTTATTTCCATAAAGATCTTATCCATAGAGTGCGTTTGATTTTTTTGTGAATTTAATATATACTTTAACTGCATAGTTAGGTTGCTATGATCAATAACATATATTTGAAACTAGCTATATAAATTAAATATAGTTGAAACTGGTTATGATTATACTAAGTGGTTTGGACAAGATTATTCACTATAGTTGAATTCAACTATTGTAAAATAAACTTTGAAATATGGTTTCATGGGCCTTTGAGATTTTATTATTTTTAATAAAGTGTTTTATAGAATTTAACAAAAAAATTTATTGTTGGACATATCAATAACACCATATAGATTTTTAACACATTTAGATATTTTCAGAAAAAATGTTATTTTTTTATTATTTTAGATAGAATACTATAATTGTTACATAATATATTAATGGCAGTAAATTTTATTTTTATTTTCTTTTTAAATCTAATTTATTTAGATTTATTTTTTTATTAGTTTTAATATATTTATCATATCAATTTCACTAGGGTATTTAATTAACAAATTATAAATATAATTATATTACTAGTATATTTCTTCTTTTGAACCAATCTAGTATATGTTATACAAGGCCCACTTATCAAAGATTAAGATTTCAAAATCTTATTTGATATATTTTTCGCAAGTGTCAGCCAACTTAACTAGTAAAGGTTGACTAATTAATATAAAATCTTATGCTTAAATCTCATCTTTGTCGCTTAACCTTTGTAACAGAAAATGAGTATATGTTGGGCTAAAAAAGTAAGATATACAATTTCAATTAGAAAAATTAAAAAAATTAAAGTAATAAATTAAAAATATAAAGTTTAGAATGGATTTAAAGTAAAATCTCATCTCTACGTATAGAATTGATCGAGGGTGTGTTCGGAATGTTGAATCTCATATTTTGATAATGAAACCAATTGATAATTGTTTATGATTTTAATCTGCGTTTTGAGTGATGTAGGATGCTTCGATCAAGATGAGACAATTAAAGCAGGAAGAATCATGTTAAGCTAGAGAAAAATATGTCAGAAGATTGGACGTCGGGCCGAAGGATCGGTCAACGTATCGACAGAAGGCTTCGGGTCATGGATTCGGGCATCGGGCCAAGAAGAGCGGATATTACACTAAGGATATCGGAGTTGCGGAGTCAACTGGCTGATTGGGCAATAGGTTGCAAGAGAGGATGATGCGCCGAAGAATCAGACGAAGCGTCGAGAGACCAATGACATGCCGGACAATATGATTAATTCTTAGTATTAATTGTCTAGATCGAAATATGTTTTTACATGCATAGGATTAACTACGATAGTAAGGCATGAAGCAAAATGAAGTCCCAGAGTTAAGGACGCGACTTCGTTAGGAGTTCGAGAGTTCGTCGGAAGTCCGGACGTTTGTCGGAAGTTCTGGTAGAACTAGCCGAGAAGTCTCTGAACTTGCTAGAGAAGCTCATCGGAACTCACCAAGAAGATCATCGTGAAGTCCAAGAGCTTACCGGGAGTCCGTCGGAACATTGCCGAGAGATCGTCGGAAGTTCACCGGAAGATCGCCGGAAGCTCATCGGAAGAATAGACTTATGGACTTGTTTAGCTCAGATTATGTCTTAGATTTTGTAGTTAGCACGTAATTGGGTTTGAATTTGGGCCAACCTAATTAGGGGCCAGCTAAGCCCATGTAAGGACTGTGTTTGGCCCAATGAGAGGCCCAAACAATGCCCCATGTAGTCTCACCATCATGGCACAATCTTCGAGACTATGTCAAGCGATGGTACCGCCAGTCTGGGTGGTTGTACCGCCCCTGGCAAGGTGCTAGGCGGTGGTACCGCCAGTCTAGGTGGTGGTACCGCTCAGCACTACCCCCTAGGTAGTGGTACCGCCAGATTGGGCGGTGGTATCGCCTAGGGCAGTGTTAGTGTCAGACTAACACTGGGCGGTGGTACCGCTCAACGTAGGCGGTAGTACCGCCTGTGCCCAAGAACCCGGGATGGGAAAGTTTTAGGCTCCAAGTTTGAATCAACTTGAAGCCTATAAATACCCCTCTTATCCCTGGTTAAAGCAAACAAACACAGAGAGTTTAAAAAGTGAAGAATTACTGTAGAAATCTCTTGTGAGAATCCTCCTCTAGTCTAAGTGTTAGAATTCTGTTTAGAGAGGAGAGTGAGTGCTTATAAGGGTTATCTTCTAAACCTAGTAAAAGGAGAAGAGGGGTGTAAAAGGTGGCTGGTCTTTGACTATTGAAGGAAGACCGTCAATGGATGCCGGTGGCCTCGACGGAAGAGGAATCAGAGGAGTGGATGTAGATCACGACGACCGAACTACTATAAACTGCCTTTGGTTTATATTTCATTCTTACTATTACCTTACTGCAAACTTCCTTAAGTGCTTACTGCCTTCAATTCATTACATATGCTTTCAGGTTAAGTTTCTGACGAATCGGTTTTCAACATACGAAGGTTTTTGAAGATGTGATTTTTACTGCTGCACTAATTCACCCCCCCCCACTCCTTAGTGTTGATCCCGACTCTCGATCCTAACAATTGGTATTAGAGCCTCTCGATTTCTTAGTTGGTTTAACACCCAAGAGAAATGACTCTTTTCGGCTCTCTCTCATTCGTCCTCCCTTTTTTAAAGGGACGGACTAGACTTATTGGAAAACTCAAATGAGAGTTTTCTTGCTTTCATTAAATTTCGATTTATGGCACATAGTTGAAAACGGATTTGAAATGTCTTCTCTTCTAAAGAACAATTGGAATGATTTGGAGAAGAAGATGTTTTCTCTAAATGCAAAGGCTATGAATGCCTTATTTTGCGCCTTAGACAAAAACAAGTTTAATCGGGTTTCTATGTGTGAAACGACTTTCAACATTTGGCATATTCTTGAAACCACTCACAAAGGCACAAGTAGATTAAAAGATTCGAAAATCAACTTTTTAATGCATGATTTTGAACTTTTTCGAATAAAACCAAGCGAAACCATTGGAGACATGTGCACCCGTTTTATGGATGTCGTTAATGGTTTAAAAGCACTTGGTAGAAGTTTTTCGGATTTTGAACTCATTAATAAGATTTTACGATCGCTTTCAAAAAATTAGGATTCGAAAATAACGACAATACAAGAATCAAATAACTTGAACCATTTTTCAATTGAAGAACTAATTGATTCATTGATCACATATGAAATGACGTGCAATGCATGTGAAGAACTTGAGAACCACATTCCAAAGAACAGGAAGGATTTAGGACATAGAACAATTGAAGACCACTCGAGCATAAGCTCAAGTGATGGTGAACTTGAAATACAAATGAAATTTAAAAAGTTCATAAAATAAAAATTAAAAAGTAAAAAGAACGGAACTACTTGCTTTGAACGCAAGAAGAAGAACACAAATTGGGATGAATCGAGCTCCTCCGAAGACGAGGAGAAAATCAACAAAGACAAAGTGACAAACTATGCCTTAACGGCTTTTGACGTTGAGGTAATCAAAATGCCTTTAGTTTATTTTAAAATTACATAATGCTTCTCATGACTTATTTTTAATTTAGTTTTAATTTAGTTTAATAAAATTAATTTTTTTAATTACATGTTTAGTGAAAATACAAAAATAAAATTTGATCATGCTTACCTTTCCATTGATTTTAAAAATAATCTAAAAAATACATATTTTATGATAAACAAATAAAATAATTTTGATTGAAAATATAAAATTATGCTTGATAATTTAATGCATAATGATAATGTTTAATGAGTTTATCCTTTGAAATGATGCATGATGATTTTTGAGATTTATGAATTATCAATTTTTATGTTAATGAACGTGGCCTTTTTAGCTTTAAACTATGATGTATGTTTTTATACAAAAACTTGAGCATATTGATTTGAAAGCATGTTTAATGGTTTTATAATTCATGATGAATCTTGCGATTCACGGATTATCGATCTTTACCATAATGAAAGTGCCTTATTGATCTTTAATGTAATAAATCTTGCACTTTTGGTTTTAAAAATGATACATGTTTTTATTTGGCATAAATGGAATAAAATCATATGAATTGAGACAACTAAAAAGAGAAAATTATTTTTTGAAAAATATTTTTCTCTATCTTATTGATTTTGATGACTCCATTTGTATCATTTTTATGAATCTTTTGGACTTTGAAAATAATTTTGATGATTTAAATTTGAATAAATTTTTATCCAAATCATGATCTTGATTCCTTGATATTTACAAATTAAGATTTATTATGAATCATGATTTTTCATTAATCATTCTCCTATAATTGTTCTTGGTATTTCATTTAAGAGGGGATTTAATATATGAATCATGTCTTTTGGTATTTACATGATCTTATTTCTCATGATTTATTTTTGTATAACTCCTTGTGTTCATCACCCAATTAATTTTTCTTGATGAGATGAAATGAACGTGATGAAATAAAAATATGCATGAAATATGGGATAAAATATAATTTGACATTTAGATACCATCATGATTTAAAATACTATGATTTGTTACTAAAATGATGTATGTTTGGTATCATGAATATTTTAAATGATGAATGTTTGGTATCATGATCAAAATTTTGATAAATGCTTAAAAATTTTAATGTCTTAGTATCATGTATGATATGATCATAATAATGATTGATTTATTTTATCATGAAAAATGAAATATATGGTTTTGAAATTATATATGTTTTAATTTAAAAATATAATGATGCATAAATAAGATTGATACTTACCTTTGTCATGATTTAGAAATTGATGTAAAGGGATAAAGAGATGCAAAATTGTATTCTTCCCGTCTTTTTGCCAATGACAAAGGGGGAGAAAGAGTTGCTAATGTGCACATCTCAAAGAGAAAGATGCTAGCTTGCACAATTCAAGAATGGAATAAAATTTGCTAACTTGCACATCGCAAAGAAAAGCAATAGTTGCTAGTTTGCACATCATAAAGAGAAGCAAAAAGTTTGCTTATCTCAAAAGATGCAAAACTTTACCAACTTTTATATGTGTAAAATTTGCTAGCTCACAAATTGTAAGGAGAAAAACTTACAATGTGCACATTGTAAAAGAAAAGCAAATATGCCAACATGCACATCTTTAAATTTGCTAGCTTTTATGTTGTAAAACTTGTATATCTAAAACTTTATAGCTTGCATGTTGTAATACTTGCTAAATTTTCTAGCTTCAAATTGCATAATGATAAAACTTGATATTATGTTTTTCATGCAATGACTTGAACTTGTTTGTCTAAAACACATGAGAATTGGACTTCTCCTTTTTGTTGATGACAAAGGGAGAGAAGTATATTGATGTTATGCATGATTTTATCATGACATATTTGCTTGGATTTTTGAATCCAAGAGTCTCTATTAATACGGCATATTGATAGGGGGAGTTTGTTTAAACTTCGGGAGTTAAGATTAACTCCGTCATCAATTGGTTGTCATCATAAAAAAAGGAGAGATTGTTGAATCTCGTATTTTGATGATGAAACCAATTGATAATTGTTTATGATTTTAATCTGCATTTTGAGTGACGCAGGATGCTTCGATCAGGATGAGATAATTAAAGCAGGAAGAATCATGTTGGGCCGGAGGAAAATATGTCAGAAGATTGGAAGTCGGGCCGAAGGATCGGTCGACGTATCGACAGAAGACTTCCGGCCATGGATTCGGGCATCGGGCCAAGAAGAGCGGATATTGCACCAAGGATATTGGAGTTGCGGAGTCAACTGGCCGATTGGGCAATAGGCCGCAAGAGAGGATGATGCGCCGAAGAATCGGACGAAGCATCGAGGGACCAATGACATGCCGGACAACATGGTTAATGCTTAGTATTAATTGTCTAGATCGAATTATGTTTTTACATGTGCAGGATTAACTACAATAGCAAGGCATGAGGCAAAATAAAGTCCCAGAGTCAAGGACGCGACTTCGTTGGGAGTTTGAGAGTTCGTCGGAAGGAAACCAGTCGAGAAGTCTCGGAGCTTCCCAGAGAAGCTCATCGAAACTCACCAAGAAGATCGTCGTGAAGTCCAGGAGCTTGTCGGGAGTCCACCGGAACATTGCCGAGAGATCGTCAGAAGTTCATTGGAAGATCGCCGGAAGCTCGTCGGAAGAATAGACTTACGAACTTGTTTAGCTCAGATTATGTCTTAGATTTCATAGTTAGCATGTAATTGAGTTTGAATTTGAGCCAACCCAATTAGGGGCTAGCTAGGCCCATATAAGGACTGTGTTGGGCCCAATGAGAGGCCCAAACAGTGCCCCAAGAAGTCTCACCGTCATGGTACACTCTTCGAGACTATGTCAGGCGGTGGTACTGCTAGTCTGGGCGGTTGTACCGCCCCTGGCAAGGTGCTAGGCGGTGGTACCACCAGTCTGGGCGGTGGTACCACCCAGCACTGCCCCCTAGGTGGTGGTACCACTAGACTGGGTGATGGTACCGCCCAGGGTAGTGTTAGTGTTAGATTGACACTAGGTGGTGGTACCGCTCAGTGCAGGCGGTGGTACCGCCCGTGCCCGAGAACCCGGGATGGGAAAGTTTTAGGCTCTAAGTTTGAATCAACTTTGAAGCCTATAAATACTCCTCTCATCCCTGGTTAAAGCAAACAAGCACAGAGAGTTTAAAAAGTGAAGAATTGCTGTAGAAATCTCTTGTGAGAATCATCCTCTAGTCTAAGTGTTAGAATTCTATTTAGAGAGGAGAGTGAGTGCTTATAAGGGTTATCTCCTAAACCCAGTAAAAGGAGAAAAGAGGTGTAAAAGGTAGTTAGTCTTCGCCTATTGAAGGAAGACCGTGAGTGGATGCCGGTGGCCTCGACGGAAGAGGAATCAAAGGAGTGGATATAGGTCACGACGACCGAACCACTATAAACTGTCGTGTTCTTTGGTTTGCATTTCATTCTTGCTATTACCTTACTGCAAACTTCCTTGAGTACTTACTACCTTCAATTCATTACGTACGCTTTCAAGTTAAGTTTCCGAGGAATCAGTTTTCAACGTACGAAGGTTTTTGAAGACATGATTTTTACCGCTGTACTAATTCATCCCCCCCTCTTAGTGCCGACCCCGACTCTCAATCCTAACTTGGAATACATTTGAAATGTGAATTGAGAACTCAATGCACATTTCAAATGTAATTAGTGTTTGATGAGTGTTTTTATATTTACTTTGGATGCTACATTGCAAATGCTTAAATGTTGGTGCTACCTCCAAGTAGCATTAACATTTCAACATTTGTGGGATACTAATATATATTTTTTAAATTTCTAAAATACTCCATGATATTATCTAAAATCATAAAATTATCAATATAATTTAGTGAGAAACTAACATGATGTATGTATTCTATAGTATAGAATTTTATTTATTTATTTATTTTAAAGATTATTTTATATTTATTTATATGATTATATTTTTTATTTATGATATATCTAGGTCATATGAATTATTTTGTAAGATTGCATACATTCATTTATTTATTAATTTATTTACTTACTAATTTATAATAAAACATATGTATTTATTTTTGAAGAAATATTTAAAATATTAGAAGGGTAAATTTGTCACATAATATTCAATGAACTTTTAAAATATAATTTTACCAAACAACATTTATGTCCATGCATGTTTAAAATGCAACTTTCATTTATTGTTTACTGAACACTTGTAACATTTCACAAAGGTCTCTTCTCCAAATGTTTATTAAAAACACAAACGTATTCCTAAATGTGACCTAAGATTCTCGTTTGAAGATTCATTCGGTATTATCCCTCGTGTAGGAACGATCATAAAGTAATTTGACTAATCTCTTTTAATGAACAAAGCAACATAACAAAATAAAAGATAAATTAAAGAGGAGAAAATATATTAATCATTGAATTAATAAATGAATTAGGATTGTTTAGAATTTTATTTACTCAGCATAAAATCCTATATTTTAACACAAGAGATAGATTCTTTCATAAAATGAATTAGGATTGTTTAATAATTTGACTAATCTGCTTTTAATGAACAAAGCAGCATAACAACATGACTAATCTCTTGTGAAAGTGTATTATCTCATGTTCCGGTATGTCAATCGCACTTCTGGCGAGCTTCCGACGTACTTCCGGCGAACATCCGACGAACTCTCGGCAATGCTCTAGCGGACTCCCGGCAAGCTCTTGGACTTTGCGATGATCTTCTTGGTGAGTTTTGATGAGCTTCTATGGCAAGCTCCTGGACTTCTCGGTTGGTTCCTGTAGAACTTCCGACGAACATCCGGACTTCCGATGAACTCTCGAACAACCAACGTGATCTCGATCTTGACTCTAGCACAACACCTGCTTTAAGTCTTACTGCCATCGTAGTTATTCCTGTACACTTTTCTCAACATATAGATTAGATCAAACAAATTATAATTGACTTCATCATCAAAATCCGATATTCAACAATCTCCCCCTTTTTGATGATGACAATCAATTGATTACGGAGTTAACCTTAACTCCCCTATCTATATGCCATACTTGAGAAAAGTCATTCTTGAATTCAAAACCTTTGAATTCAAGAGACATATTGATAAGTTAAGTTTATTTTAACTTATCAATACTCACATTATGATTTCTATCATGATCTAACATGATGTCAAAGAATGACATCCATTTTCAAGTCTTATATTTCAAATAATGAAGGATAACAAACATAACAATTCATCATTCTAAGATATCAATTTGTAAAATTGCAAGTTAAGCTCTAGATATCTTATCATAATTAAGAAAAGTTAATATGCAACCTTTTCAAGTGTAAAATTACATACATTTATCATCAATAAATTGCATACATTTATCATCAATTTACCATATTTTGATATTATTTCTCCCCCTTTATCATCAACAAAAAGGAGAACGATTCAATAATAAATACAAGTGTGATAAAAATTCATGTCATATTTCAAATTATAAAGAAATTCATACAAATCATATTTCAAGCATTCATGACATGATATCATTCAAAAGTTCTCACATTAAAAGTTATAAATATTTAACGAGATGGCTTCCATCAACTTCTTCCTTTTTATTTTTCATTAAAACTTCGCATGAAGGAGAAAAGTAAGGAGGAAAAACCATTGAGAACCAGCTTTGAATGAAGTTAAAAATGATAAAAGAGTTTCATTAAATCATGCTTCATTTTTCACAAGGATCAAGATATTCATATGAAATTAAATCCTCATTCTTGCAAGTGTTCATAAAAAAAAAAAAAAATTCCTTCATTAAGAAGGAATTCATGTGAAAGAATCATCATTTCAAATCCATTTCTCAATAAAAAATTACAAGAGAGAAATCCGAGAGATACATTTGTCAATGAAATCCATGAATCAAACATCAAGATATGTATAAATACTTTATGCATTTATAAAATATTTCGTTATAGCTTTTCATCACTACTTGCATGAGGTAATATCATTAGTGTTTTGTAGTACCCAAAGATTAAGAATCTGATGTATGATTAAAACTTCTCGATATTCAATAGAAATCATAATCATTAAAGTAAACTTCATGCTATTGCATCATTGTCTGATAGCATGCTTATAATCATAGAAACTTTTAGCATCAAGGCACAAAATTTTCAACATCAAAGTAAACATGTTATTTAAGCACACAACCTTATCATCATGCAAGATTTACATCATAAAATTATTAGCACAGAATTTAAATGAGTGTCAAAGAATCAAGAAGGTCCGAAAATGAAATTTAACAAGTTCATGCATTCAAACATATTAACATTCCTAACTCTATTCTAATAAAATCAAATTGTTCTTCACTTAAAGGCTTTGTAAAAATATCGACTAATTGATGTTTTATATCAATAAACTCTAAGATTATATCATGATTAGTGATATGATCTCGTATAAAGTGATGCCTAATGTCAATATGTTTTGTTCTAGAGTGTTGAATGAGATTCTTTGTTAAACATATTGCACTTGTGTCATCACATTTTATGGGGATATTTTTAAGATGAATCTTATAATCCTCTAAAGTATTTTTCATCCACACAACTTGTGCACAGCATGCACTGGCTGCAATGTACTTGGCTTCGGTTGTAGATAGTGCAACCGAATTTTGTTTCTTGGAAGTCCAAGAAACAAGTGCTTGTCTTAAAAATTGACATGTTCCTGAAGTACTTTTTCTATCTAGTCTACATCCAGCAAAATCCGTATCAGCATAAGCAACTAGCTTAAAGTTTTCAGATTTTGGATAGCATAATCCTAGATTTATGGTTCCTTTAAGATATCTAAGTATTCTCTTAACTACTTTAAGATAAGATATCTTAGGATTAGATTAAAACCTAACACAAAGTCGTACACTAAACATGATATCTGGTCTAGTTGCGGTGATGTAAAGTAAGCTTCCTATCATACCCTTATAAGCTTTTTGATCAAAGCTTTCTTCACTTTCATCAATTTCTAACTTAGTGGAGGTGCTCATAGGAGTATTGATAGCCTTTGAGCTATCCATATTAAATATTTTTAGTAAATCTAAGGCATATTTTATTTGACTAAGAAATATACCATTACTTAATTGTTTGATTTGTAAGCCTAAAAAGAAGGTTAATTCCCTCGTTAAACTCATTTCAAATTCAAGACTCATACTTTTAGCAAATGATTCACAAAGAGATTCATTCGTAGAACTGAAAATGATATCATCAACATAAATTTGAACAATAAAAAAATTATTTTTAAAATTTTTGATAAACAATGTAGTATCGACCTTGCCATTAGAGAAATTATTTTCAATAAGAAATGAATTAAGTCTCTCATACCAAGCCCTTGGGGCTTGTTTTAAACCATAGAGAGCTTTAGTCAATTCAAACACATGATTAGGGAGATTATCATTCTCAAATCTGAGAGGTTGTTCAATATAAACTTCTTCGAAAATAAAGCCATTAAGAAAATCACTTTTAACATCCATTTGAAATAACTTAAAATTATTACTACTAGTATAGATAAGGAGCATCCTTATGGCTTCTAATCGTATAGGAGTGAAGGTTTCATCTTACTTATTTATAACCATGATACTAGATTCATCTTGCTTGTTTCTAAATACCCATTTAGTACCAATAACTAAATGGTCATTTGACCTAGGAACGAGCTTCCACACCTCATTTCTTTCAAATTGATTTAACTCATCTTGCATGATGATAATCCTTGAATCATCTTTTATGGCTTCGTTAATACATTTAGGTTCAATTTGGGAGAGAAAAGCGGTATTGGCACAAAAATTCTTAAGAGAAGAACGAGTTTGAACCCCTTTAGATATGTCTCCTATGATTAGCTCCTTAGGATGAGCATCTACATACTTCTAATTCTTGGGTAAGGATGTTTTAGAAGTAGATGCATCCAAGTTGCTAGATGGAGAAAGTGTTTCATTTAAATTCAAAGCATCAAAATTAACATCATTATCAAAATCATTTTTCTTAATTTCGAAAACCTCTTTAAAAATAACATGAATGGATTCTTCTATAATCAAAGTTCTTTTATTAAAGATATGAAATGCTTTAGAAATAGAAGAATAGCTAAGAAAAATTTTTTCATCGGATTTAGCATCAAAATTTTCTAAAGCATCTTTTTTATTCAAGGTAAAACACTTACACCTAAAAACATTAAAATATGAAACATTGGGTTTTTTGTTGTTCCACAACTCATAAGGAGTTTTGGTGAGTAAGGGTCTTACTAAAACTTTATTCATGATATAGCATATCGTGTTTACGGCTTCGGCCCAAAAATATTTGGGTAGGCTATGTTCATTTAACATGATTCTTGTCATTTCTTGTAATTTTCTATTCTTTTTTTCTACTACTCTATTTTATTGAGGATTTCTTGGAGTAGAGAAGTTGTAGTTATATTCATTAGATTCACAAAATTCTTGGAAATCACGGTTTTAAAATTCACCACCATGATTACTTCGAATTGACGAAATCATAGAACCCTTTTCATTTTGAACAAGTTTACAAAACTTAGAGAAATACCTAAAGCATTCACTTTTGTGTACCAAAAAATAAGTCCATGTGTATCTACTATAATCATCCATAATGACAAATGTGTATTTGCCACCTCCTAGGCTTGTTGTAGCAATTGGTCCGAACAAGTCCATATGGATCAATTGCAAAGGTCTAGAGGTGCTTATTTGGTTCTTAGGTTTGAAGCTGCATTTTATTTATTATCCTAGTTGACAAGCATCACACACATTATCTTTGATGAACTTGATATGAGGAATTCCTCTAACAAGTTCTTTTGATGAAATTTGGGTGATTAGTTTTATGCTAGTATGACCAAATCTCATATGCCAAAGCCAAGCATCATCATTCAAAACCGAAAAACACATTTCATTACAAGGATCATTAATGTCAATGGTGTATACATTATTTTATTTTAGTGCAATCATATATGTGTTTTTGTGTGGTTTCTCAATAATACAAGCATTAGATTCTAATTTAATAATATATCCTTTATCACATAATTGACTAATGCTCAAGAGGTTATGCTTTAAGCCACCAACTAACGATACATCTTCAATAAAGAAGTTGGATTTGTTACCAATGGTTACTTTGCCAATGATTTTACTCTTTTGTTATCTCCAAAGGTGACATATCCTTCGTCTATGCTAGTGAGCTTAGAGAATTAAGATGAATATCTGGTCATATGCCTTAAGCATCCACTATCAAGGTACCATCTCTTACTCCTAGCTTGTGATGGTATATTTTTCTACAAAAAAAGGATGACTTTTAGGTACCCATTTGACCTTGGGTGCCTCAAAAATTGATCTATATTGCTTATCATATTGCATTGAGTCATTTGAGATTCTTTTAGGAACCCAAATCAATTTATGTGGACTACATTTCTTAAATATATAATGATAAGCTACATGCCCAAATTTATAACAAAAGTTGAATTTCTTTCATGGTGAAACATGCAAAGTAGGGCCTTTAACAAAGGTGGTTGGATTATGGTGAGAGCTACTCACAAATCCGATTCTGTCTTTTCTATGAATGTGACCCTTATTGGCAAGGATCATGTTCAAGGATTTACTACCAATATCAAATTTTCTAAGGTTTTCTTAAGTAGCAAGTTTTCTTTTTGAAGTAATTCTAGTTTATCACATTTTGTATAGAATGCTAAGCTATTTTCATGCTCAATCTTTACTCTATCAAAGTTGCTAATAAGAGAAGCATGTTTCTTTTTCAAAGAGTTGTACTTTTACTTAAGATTCTACATTCATCAAACAATTCATGAAAAGCACTTGAAAGCTCATCGAAAGTTAAATTTGCATCTAATGAACTTGTTACCTCATCTCCAATAGCCATTAGCGCATAGTGAGCAACTTGCTCGATGTTGGTTGGCTCCTTCGGAGGCACTTGAGTCGTCCCATGTAGCTTTGAGTGCCTTCTTCTTTGGTTGCCTCCTCTTTGTTTGGGGACATTCACTCTTGAAGTGTCCCAGCTTTTTGCATTCGTAGCATATTACTTAATCTTTCTTGGGTTAAAATTTATTTTTAGTATCATTTTTAAATTTATTTCTTTTTATGAATCTTTCAAACTTTCTTGTTAAGAGTGCCAAATCATCATCAAAGTTCTCATCACTTGAGTTTTCTTTCAAGTGGTATTCTTATGTTCTCAGTATCATATCCTTCTTGTTCTTTGGAAGGGTGTCCTCAAGCTCTTCATGAGCTTTACATGTCATCTCATATGTCATTAGTTCTTCACAAGGAAAGTTATTTAAATCTTTGGCCTCTTGAATGACCGCGACTTTAGGGTCCCAACTCTTTGGAAGGGATCTTAAAACTTTATTAACGAGCTCAAAATTTGAGAAACCTTTACCAAGTCTTTTTAGACCATTAATGACATCCATAAATCGGGTGTACATGTCTCCAATGGTCTCACTCGGTTTCATTTGAAACAACTAATCAGAATGCACTAAAAGACTAATTTTTGACTCCTTCACTCTATTAGTGACTTCATGAGTTACTTCGAGTATGTGCCAAATGTCAAAAGTGATACTCGATTAAACTCATTTTTATCTAATGCATAAAACAAGACTTTTGAAAGCTATTTTCTACAATATTCCATAATTTGAAATCTATTGAAATTAGAAAGATCCTCATTCTAGTCTTCCAATATGTGTAATCCGTCCCATTGAACATGAGCGGACGTGTAATTGAATGACCCTCTAGGTTGCCGGCAAATGTCATCTCTCTTGGGTTTAAAACCAAATGAGAGTGAACTTGGCTCTGATACCAATTGTTAGGATCAAGAGTAACACTAAGAGGGGGGGAGGGGGAATTAGTGCAGCAGAAAACTTTCGTGATTTCAAAAGTCTACATTTCGATAAAACCGACTTCGACGAAAATCGTTTCGTAAGGAGTTTAACTTGAAAGCGTACGTAAGTGTAGAGAAGACAATAAGAAGGTAATGTAGCTTGTAGTAATGAAACTTGCACAAATTAAAAAGCAAACTAGGATTTAGAGTGGTTCGGTCAACGTGACCTGCATCCACTTTTGGATTCCTCCTCCAATGAGGTCTCCGGCATCCACTAAAGGCCTTCCTTCAATAGATGAAGACTAGCCACATCTTTTATAGCATTTTCTCCTTTTCACGGGTTTAGGAGAGAACCCTTACAAGTCTCACTCCTCTCTTGAATGATCTAAAAACTTAGAAATGGAGCAGGAGAACTCTAGCACTTGTTTACAACACTTTTACACCCCAACAACTCAAGATTATCTCAATGTTTTTCATGCCCTTGCATGTAGAAAAGGGTGGGGTTTTTATAGGCCCTAATGGCTTCAAAATTGGAGCCAAAAAGTGTCACATCCCCGGAATCCGAGGTACTGGCGGTACCACCGTCGTTACTGGGCGGTACTACCACCGCTGATTTGACTTTGGGCGGTACCATCGTCGAACAGGGGCAGTACCATCACCTAGATATCCTGGGGCACTATCTTCGAGGCGGTGCCACCGTCGGCCCTGGAGGTGCCACCATCGGCCAAGAATTCGGGGGTTAAATTGGGTGCTCAATTCAGTCCAATTCAGCCCTTTAAGGGCCTAGTTGGCCCATACTTATGTTAGTGGGATTACCTCCCTCCCAATCCTAACTTAATTTATACTCTGACTATGATAATTAACATAATTTACAGTGCATCTTATTCTGGTGCATCAATTGCTCTTCCAGCGAGCTTCCAGCATACTTCCGGTGATCTTTCGTCATACTTCTGGCAATATTCCGACGGACTCCCAACAAGCTCCTAAACATTATGATGATCTTCTTGGTGAGTTCCGACGAGCTTCTATGGCAAGCTCCTGGACTTCTCGGTTGGTTCCTACAGAACTTCTAACGAACGTCCGGACTTTCGTCGAACTCTCAAACTCCCAATGAGATCTCGATCTTGACTTCGGCACAACACTTGCTTTATGTCTTACTCCTATCGTAGTTAATCCTGTATACTTTTCTCAATATATAGATTAGATCAAACAACTTACAATTGACTTCATCATCAAAATCCGAGATTCAATAGATCTTAATTTTGATGCTTTGAATTTAAATGAACCCTCTCCTTCAACCAGCAACTTGGATTCATCTTCTTCTGAAACATCATCTAATGAATGGAAGTATGTAGATGCTCATCCTAAGGAGACACACCAAATTCATCTTGTTTGTTTCTAAAGACCCATTTAGTACCAATAACTAAATGGTCATGTGGCATAGGAATAAACTTTTATACCTCATTTCTCTCAAATTGATTTAAATCATCTTGCATTGTAGTAACCCATGAATTATCTTTTAAGGCCTTGTCAATGCATTTTGGTTCAATTTGGGAGAGAAAAGCGACGTTGGCACAAAAATTCTTAAGAGAAGAACGAGTTTGAACCCCTTTAGATGTGTCTCTTATGATTAGCTCCTTAGGATAAGCATCTACATACTTTCAATCCTTGGGTAAGGATGTTTCAGAAGTAGATGCATCCAAGTTGCTAGATGGAGAAAGGGTTTCATTTAAATTCAAAGCATCAAAATTAACATCATTATCAAAATCATTTTTCTTAATTTCGGAAACCTCATTAAAAACAACATGAATGGATTCTTCTATAATTAAAGTTCTTTTATTAAAGATACGAAATACTTTAGAAATAGAAGAATAGCCAAGAAAAATTCCTTCATCGGATTTAGCATCAAATTTTTCTAAGGCATCTTTTTCATTCAAGATAAAATACTTACACCCAAAAACTTTAAAATATGAAACATTAGGTTTTTTTGTTGTTCCACAACTCATAAAGAGTTTTGGTGAGTAAGGGTCTTACTAGAACTCTATTTATGACATAGCATGCCGTGTTTATAGCTTCGGCCCAAAAATATTTGGGTAGGCTATGTTCATTCAACATGGTTCTTGCCATTTCTTGTAAATTTTCATTCTTTCTTTCTACTACTCCATTTTGTTGAGGATTTCTTGGGGTAGAGAAGTTGTGGTTGTATCCATTAGATTCATAAAATTTTTGAAAATCACGGTTTTGAAATTCACCACCATGATCACTTCGAATTGACGAAATCATAAAACTCTTTTCATTTTGAATAAGTTTACAAAACTTGGAGAAGTATCTAAAGCATTCACTTTTGTGTGTCAAAAAATAAGTCTATATATGTCTACTATAATCATCTAAATGACAAATGCATATTTACTACCTCCTAGGCTTGATGTAGAAATTGGTCCGAACAAGTCCATATGGATCAATTACAAAAGTCTAGAAGTGCTTATTTGATTCTTAGGTTTGAAGCTACCTTTTATTTATTTTCCTAATTGACAACATCATACATATTATCTTTGATAAACTTGATATGAGAAATTTCTCTTACAAGTTTTTTAGATGAAATTTGGATGATTAGTTTCATGTTACCATGACCTAATCTCCTATGCCAAAGCTAAGCATCATCATTCAAAACCGAAAAACATATTTCATTGCAAAGATGATTAATGTCAATGGTGTATACGTTATTTTATTTTAATGCAATCATAAATATGTTTTTATGTGATTTTTCAATAATACAACAATTAGATTCAAATTTAACAATATATCCTTTATCACACAATTGATTAATACTCAAGAGGTTATATTTTAAGCCATCAACTAACAAAACATCTTCAATAAAGAAGTTGAATTTGTTACCTATGGTTCTTTTGCCAATGATTTTACCCTTGTTGTTGTCTCTGAAGGTGAGATATCCTTCATCTATGCTAGTGAGCTTAGAGAATTGAGATGGATCTCCGGTCATATACGTTGAGCATCCACTATCAAGGTACCATATCCTGCTCCTAGCTTGTGATAGTATTTTTAGATACCCATTTGACCTTGGGTGCCTCAAAAATCAATCTAAATTACTTATCATGTTACATTGAGTTATTTGAGGTACTTTTAGGAACGCAAATCAATTTATATGGACTACATTTCTTAAATGGACAATGATAAGCTATATGTCCAAGTTTGCAATAAAAGTTATATTTCTTTTGGGGTGAAACATGCAAGGTAGGGCCTTTAACAAAGGTGGTTGGATTATATTGAAAGCTACTCACAAATCTGATTCTACCTTTTCTATGAACGTAACCCTTGTTGGCAAGGATCATGTTCAATGACTTGCTACCAACCTCAAATTTCTTCAAGGTATCTTTGAGTAGTAAGTTTTCCTTTTGAATTATTTCTAAATCATGACATTTCGTACATGGAGCTAAACTATCATTATACTTAATTTTTAATTTATCAAAATCACTAATAAGAGAATCATGCTCCTTTCTTAATAATTTATATTTTTTACTAATTATTTTGCATTCATCAAATAAATCATAAAAAACATTTAATAGTTCATCAAATGATAAATTTGCATCTAATGAACTTGTTACCTCATCTCCAATGGCCATTAGCGCATAGTGAGCAACTTGCTTAGTATTGGTTGGCTCCTCTTTTTCGGATGCGCTTGAGTTGTCCCATGTTGCTTTGAGCGCCTTCTTCTTTGGTGTCCTCTTCTTGGCTTGGGGACATTCGCTCTTGTAGTATCCCGGTTTCTTGCATTCATAATAAATTACTTGATCTTTCTTGGGTTCAAATTTATTTTTAGTGTCATTTTTAAATTTATTTCTTTTAATGAATTTTTTGAATTTTCTTATTAAAAGTGCAAGTCATTATCAAAGTCCTTATCACTTAAGTTTTCTCTCAAGTGGTCTTCTTGTGTTCTCAGTGCCATATCCTTCTTGTTATTTGGAAGGGTGTCCTCAAGCTCTTCATAAGCTTTACATGTCATTTTATAGGTCATTAGTGACCCAGTTAGTTCTTCAAGAGGAAAATTAGTTAGATCTTTGGCCTCTTGAATAGTCATTACTTTAGGGTCCTAACTCTTTGGAAGGGATCTTAAAACTTTATTAACGAGTTCAAAATCCGAGAAACCTTTACCAAGTCATTTTAGACTATTGACGACATCCGTAAATCGGGTGTACATGTCTCCAATGATCTCACTCGGTTTCATTTGAAACAATTCATAAGAATGCACTAAAAGGTTAATTTTTGACTCTTTCACTCTACTAGTGCCTTCATAAGTCACTTCGAGTATGTGCCAAATATCAAAAGTCATTTCACAAATTGACACTGGATTAAATTCGTTTTTATCTAATGCATAAAACAAGGCATTCATAGCCTTTGCATTTAAAGCGAAAGTCTTCTTCTCCAACTCATTCCAATCGTTCATCGGAATAGAAGACTTTTGAAATCCATTTTCTACAATATTCCAAAGCTCAACATCTATTAAAATCAGGAAGATTCTCATTCCTATATTCCAATATGTGCAATCCGTCCAAGTGAACATGGGCGGACATGTAATTGAATGACCCTCTTGGTTGTCAGCAAATGCCATCTCTCTTGGGTTTAAAACTAAATGAGAGTGAACCTTGCTCTAATACCAATTGTTAGGATCAAGAGCGTACTAAGAGGGGGGGGGGGGGGGGTGAATTAGTACAGTGAAAAACTTATGCAATTTCAGAAAATATTTTGTACGTTCGAAGGAAATCGATTCGGAAAGATAATTACTTTAAAACGTAAGAGAGCATAAGTATAATGAAAGCAAGATGAGGAGAAGAAATACTTTGCTATAAAATGATTTGCAGTTAAAGAAGATTGCTCGAAATGAAATGCAAACCAGATTTAGAGTGGTTCGGTCAATCGTGACCTACATCTAGTTTCGGCTTCCTCCTCCGACGAGGTTACCGGCGTCCACTAGAGGCCTTTCTTCAATAGGCGAAGGCCAACCACATTTCACAGCTTTTCTCCTTTTGCTGGGTTTAGTAGACAACCCTTACAAATTTCACTCCTCTCTTGAATGATCTCGACACTTAGAAAAGGAGGAGAACTCTAGCACTTTTACAACACTTTAAGGCTCAAAGAACTCAAGATTTGTCAATAGGTTTCGTGCCCTTTCATGTAGGAAAGGGTGGGATTTTTATAGGCCCCAATAGCTTTCAAAAATGGAGCCTAAAAATGTCTAATCCCGGATTTCTGGGGTCCAAGCGGTACCACTGCCATTATTGGACGGTACTACTGCTTGACATCTACCACTGGGCGGTATTACCGCTTAGTCTGAGCGGTACTACCGCTTGACAGAGCTCGGAGATCGAGCTTTGGTGGTACCACCGCCTGACAAGGGCGGTACCACTACTGGTAGTAATAACTATCGACGATACTACCGCTTGACAGGGGTGGTACCACTACCCAGAATTCCTGGGAGACCGAGTCTCGCAAGTGGTGCCACCACCGGCCCTGGCGATGCCACCGCCGGCTGAGAATTCTGGGTCCTAGTTGGGCCTTGAATTCGACCCAAACCAACCCAACTTAGGGCCCAATTGGTCCATAATTAAGTTAGTGGGATTACCTCCCAATGCTAACTTAATTTACACTCTAACTATGATAATTAAGACATGATTATTGCATCTCATGTTCCAGTGCGTCAATCGCTCTTCCGATGAGCTTCCGGCGTACTTCCGATGAACATCCGACGAACTCTCAGCAATACTCCGGCAGACTCCCAGCAAGCTCCTGGACTTTGCAACAATCTTCTTGGCGAGTTCCAACGAGCTTCTATGGCAAGCTCCTGGACTTCTCGTTTGGTTCCTGTAGAACTTCCGATGAACGTCCGGATTTTCGACGAACTCTCGAACTCCAAACATGATCTCGATCTTGACTCCGGCATAACACCTGCTTCAAGTCTTACTGCCATCATAGTTAATCTTGTACACTTTTCTCAATATACAGATTAGATCAAACAAATTACAATTGACTTCATTATCAAAATCCGAGATTCAACATCCTTTTGTTTATACCTTCGTTAAGACTATTATAACAAGCCATATAATCAAATAATTTTATGTCAGGATTCATGATAAACATGCAACCCGTGTACTTGATATAATCATTTATGCAGTCAAATATCAATAAAACATGAAAATGTGAAATCAATATGCATTGCAATTACCATGATATGAAACTTGCATGTAATAAACTAAAGAAAATGATATTGATACCACTACACATGCCATTCAAAAGGCCCCCATATTTTCAAGAAAAAAATATCTTCAAGAAATTAACATTTTACTCATGCTATTTGTATATGGTAATTTTCGCTAGCAATTTCAAGTGTATGTAACATTTTTTTTATGATTTTATATATAAATCATATTTATCATAATTTTAAATGTGCATAATATTTTTATATAAAATTTTCATAAAGATCTCTTCTAACTATTATATTTTTATTCTTATGTACCATATCTCTCACATTTCAAAACTTATGTGCTTTAACTATTTAAAATTTTAGTTTCAAATATGATAAGATTGTTGAATCTCGAATTTTGATGATGAAATTAATTGATGAAGTTATGATCTAATGTGTATTTTTGTGACGCAGGACCAACTTCATTCATAGAAAGACAATTAGATTAAAGAAGGAAGAATCAAATATTGAACCGGAGTGAAACATGTTAGAAGATTGGACGTTGGACCGGAGGACCGGTCGACGTGCCATAAGGACTTCTTGCCATGAGTTCGAGCATCAGGCTGAAGGATCAGACATTGTACTAAGGAGATCAGATACTACGGGAGGTCAATTTGTCAATTAGGCAATATGCCGAAGGAGAGGATGATGTGCCAGATGAACCAATGACATGTTGGACAATATAGGATTCTTGCTTGTAATCATATGTGTCTAAGATCGAAGTAGTCTAGGTCTAATTGAGTTAGTTTCAGGTGTAACCAAGCTAACTCAATTAAGGACCCATTGGGAGACCCATTCAGTGACCCATAGATGGGTCAGGTGGTGGCATCGCTAGAACAGGCGATGGTACCACCCAACCCAAACATAGTCTCCCAAACTATGTCAAGCAGTGATACCGCTTAGCACAGGCGGTGGTACCGGCAATACCTCGAAATCCTTAGGATTTGAATTTGGCTTTACTTTTTGAAGTCATTTGGGGTCTATAAATACCCTAGTTATTCCTGCTTGGAATAAGCAGAAAAAGAGTAGGAAAAAGAAAGAACTCTTGTGAAAAAAAGAGGTGTACACTCTCTTGAAGCGTAGAGTCACTTCTTCATAGTATTTAGAAGTTCTTCTATAGGGAGAAGTGAGGTCTAAGTGTAAAAGAGAGAGGTGTAAATTGTTGAATCTTGGATTATGATGATAAAATCAATTGGTAAATTACTTGACTTAATCTATGTGTTAAGATAAGTATGCAGGATTAATGACGATAGCAGAAAGGCATAAAGCAGATGATGGGCCGGAGTCGAAGATTCAGACGATATACCGGGAGCTTGCCGAGAGCTCGTTTGAAGATCGCCGAGAGTTTATCGGAAGATCACCGAGAGTTTGTAGCTGAAAGCTCGTCGGAAGATCGCGGAGAGTTCGTCGGAAGATCACAGAGAGTTCATCGGAAGTTCGCTAGAAGCTCGCTGGAAGACTCGTCAAGAAGTTCGCCGAGGGAAAAATTGACATATCGGACTAATCGCTTGCCTTTAATCGCAGTTAGAACCATAAATTGATTTAAGATTGGGAGGTGATCCCACTAACTCAGTCAGGGGCCAACTGGGCCATTAGCAGGGCTAAATTGGGTCGGATTGGATATCCCATTAAGTATCTAAAATCATGGCCGACGGTGGCACCACCTAAGACTCGGGGTCCCAAGTATTCTGGGCGGTGGTACCACTAGCAGTTAATGCTGCTAGTGATGGTACCACCCTTGTAAGGCGATAGTACCACTAGAGCTCGATCTCTGACTTCTGTCAAGTAATCATACCGCTCAGACTAGGCGGTGGTATCACCCAGTGTCAGGTGTCAGGCGGTGGTACTGTCCAATAATGGAGGTGGTACCGTCAGTACCCCGAAATCCGAGGATATGATACTTTTTAGCTTCAATTTGAAGCCAATTGGGGCCTATAAATACCCCACCCTTTTCTGCATGAAAGGACACGAAAGCATTGTCATGATCTTGAATTTTTTAGTGTTAAATTGTTGTAAAAAGTGCTAGAGTCTTCCTCCTCCCTTTCTAAATATTGAGATCATTCAAGAGAGGTATGAGAATTGTAAGGGTTATCTCCTAAACCTGTGAAAAGGAGAAAGTACTGTAAAAGGTAGTTAGTCTTCGCCTATTGAAGGAAGGCCATTAGTGGACGTTGGTGACCTTGACAGAAGAGGAATCCGAAAGTGGATGTAGGTCACAACGACTGAACCACTCTAAATTCTGGTTTGCATTTCGTTTTGAGCAATTTACCTTTCTTGCAAGCTACTTTACCTTCTTTCTGCTTTCTCTATGCTCCCATATGTTTTTTAAGTTAAAATCTTTATGAAACGATTTTCGTCGGAATCAAGTTTAATCGAAATGAAGACTTTTTAAACAGGAAAGTTTTTCGCTGCACTAATTTATCCCCCCTCTTAGTGTCGCTCTTGATCCTAACAATTAGTATCACAGTAAGGTCACTCTCATTTAGTTTAAAACCCAAGAGAGATGGCATTTGCCGACAACCAAGAGGGTCATTCAATTACACGCCCGTCCATGTTCAATGGGACGAATTACATATATTGGAAGACTAGAATGAGGATCTTCCTAATTTCAGTGGATTTTAAATTATGAAACATTGTAGAAAATGGCTTTCAAAAGTCTTCTCTTCCAGTGAATGATTGGAATGAGTTGGAGAAGAAGACTTTCGCTTTAAATACTAAGGCTATGAATGTCTTGTTTTGTGCTTTGGATAAAAACAAGTTTAATCAAGTGTCCATTTGTGAAAGGACTTTTGATATTTGACACACACTCGAAGTGACTCACGAAGGCACTAGTAGAATGAAGGAGTCAACAATTAATCTTTTAGTACATACTTATGAGTTGTTTCGGATAAAACTGAGTGAGACCATTGGAGACATGTACACCCGATTTATGGATGTCATCAATGGTCTAAAAGGACTTGGTAAAAGTTTCTCGAATTTTGAACTTGTTAATAAAATCTTAAGATCCCTTCCAAAGAGTTGGGATCCTAAAGTAACGACCATTCAAAAGGTTAATGATTTAAATAACTTTCCTTTCGAAGAACTAATTGGGTCACTAATGACCTATGAGATGACTTGTAATGCTCATGAAGAGCTTGAGAACAACCTTCCAAAGAATAAGAAGGATATGGCACTAAAAACTCAAGAAGACCACTTGAAAGAAATTCAAGTGATGAGGACCTTGATGATGACTTGGCACTCTTAACAAGAAAGTTTAAAAAATTCATAATAAGGAATAAATTTAGAAATGATACTAAAAATAAATTTGAATCCAAAAAAGAACAAGTTATATGCTATGAATGCAAGAAGCGAGGATATTTCAAAAGTGAATATCCCCAAGCAAAGAAGAAACAACTAAAGAAGAAGAAGGCTCTTAAAGCAACGTGGGACGACTCAAGTGCATCCGAAGAAGAGGAGCAAACCAATACCGAGCAAGTTGCTCACTATGCACTAATGGTTATTGGAAATGAGGTAAGCAGTCATTAGATACAAGTTTATTTTTTGATGAATTACTAAGTGCTTTTTATGATTTATTCAATGAATGTAAATTAGTTAGCAAAAAATATAAATTATTAAAAAAGGAGCATGTCTCTCTTGTTAGTGATTTTGATAGATTAAAAATTGAGCATGATGATAGTTTAGCTCCTTGCACAAAATGCGATCAATTAGAAACACTTAGAAAGGAAAACTTGCTCCTCAAAGAAACCTTAGAAAAAATTGAGGTTGGTAGCAAGTCCTTGAACATGATCCTTGCCAATAAGGGTCACGTTCATAAAAGAAGTGGAATTGGATTTGTGAGTAGCTCTCACCAAAATCCAACCACCTTTATTAAAGGCCCTACCTTGCATGTTTCACCCCAAAATAAATGTAACTTTTGTTGCAAATTTGGACATATTACATACAAATATTCATTTAAGAGATATAGTCCACATAAATTGATTTGGGTTCATAAAAGAACCTTAAATGACTCAATACAATATGATAAGTTGTGTAGATCGATTTTTGAGGCACCCAAGGTCAAATGGGTACCTAAAAATCGCCCTTTTTTGTAGAAATGTTTACCACAAAAGCTAGGAGCAAGAGATGGTACCTTGATAGTGGATGCTCAAGGCATATGACCAGAGATCCATCACAATTCTCTAAGCTCACTAGCTTAGACAAAGGATATGTCACCTTCGGAGACAACAAGGGTAAAATCATTGGTAAATGAACCATAGGTAACAAATCCAACTTCTTTATTGAAGATGTGTTATTAGTTGATAGCTTAAAGCATAACCTTTTGAGCATTAATCAATTATGTGATAAAGGATATATCATTAGATTTGAATCCAATGCTTGTATTATTGAAAAACCATACAAAAACACATTTATGATTGCCCTAAGACAAAATAATGTATATACTATCGATATTGATGATCTTTGTAATGATATGTGTTTTTCGGTTTTGAATGATGATGCTTGGCTTTGGCATAGGAGATTAGGTCATGCTAGCATGAAACTAATCTCTCAAATCTTATCTAAAGAACTTGTAAGAGGAATTCCTCACATAAAGTTCGTTAAAGACAATGTGTGTGATGCATGTCTGTTAGGATTAAGAGCACTAAGAGAGGGGGGGGGGGGGGGGGGGGGTGAATTAGTGCAGCGGAAAACTTTTGATGATTTAAAATGACGTTCATACGATAAAAACGATTTCGGTAAGAAAGCCGATTCGAAAATCACTTTAACTTGTGATCAAGTGAGATACAATTAAAGTAAAGATATAGAGGCATTTTGCAGTTAAGATAGAGAACATAATGTAATTGCAAACCGAAATACGACGTTCGTACGATAAAAGCGATTTCGATATGAAAGCCGATTCAGAAATTGCTTTAACTTAGATTAGGCGAAGTGTAGTTAAAGTAAAGCTATGGAGGCAGTTTGCAGTTAAGATAGAAAATAAAAAGTAAATGCAAACTGAGATTTAGAGTGGTTCGGTCAATCTTAACCTACATCCACTTTTGGCTTTCTTCTCTGATGAGGTCACCGACGTCCACTAGAGGCCTTCCTTCAATAGGCGAAGGCCAACCACCCTTTTTACAGTTTCACTCCTTTTGACGGGCTTAGGAGACAACCCTTACAGAATTTTCTCTCCTCTCTTGAAAGATCAAAACTTGGAAGAAAAGAGGGGGGAGAACTTCTAGCCTTTACAACACTTTTGAGCTCTAAAAATCACAGAGTAAGATTGGATTTTCGATGCCCTTTCATGCAGGAGAGGGTAGGGTATATATTGGCCCTAAACTGGTTTGAATTTGGAGCTAAAAAATGTCATCTCCCAGATTTTCGGGGTCCTAGCGGTACTACCGCCAGACTGGCCAGTACGACCGCATGATAGAGCCCGGAGACCGAGCTCTGGTGGTGCCACTGCCTGACTAGGGCGGTTCCACCGCCCAGTCTTGCTCGGAGACTGAGCCCAAGCGGTGCCACTGCCTGACTGGGGTGGTTCCACCGCCCAATTTTCCTGGGAGACTGAGCTCCTAGGCCGTGCCACCGTCGACCCAAGCGGTGCCACCGCTGGCCAGGAACTCTGGGTCTGAATGGGCTGATCCATTCAGCCCAATTTGGGTTTGTCAAGGGCCCAATTGCCCCGAGATTAAGTTAATGGGATCACCTCCCATTCCTAGCTTAATCTACATGCTAACTACGATATTTCTTAAGACATTTACTGCAACTTGCTCCGATGCGTCAATCGCTTCTTCCGGCGATCTTCCGACGAACTTCCGGCAAACATCCGACGAACTTCCGGCAAACATCCGACGAACCCTTGGCGATACTCCGGCGGACTTCTGGCAAATCTCCTAGACTTGCGACGATCCACTTGGCGAGTTCCGACGAGCTTCTTTGGTAAACTCCTGGACTTCTCGAATTTGTTCCCGTAGAACCTTTGACGACCGTCCAGACTTCCGTCGAACTCTCGAACCCCCAACGTGATCATGGTCTTGACTCCGGCGTAACTCCTACTGTATGTCTTACTGCCATCGTAGTTAATCCTGCACACTTATCTCAACATATGGATTAGATAACAAATGACAATTGACTTCATCATCAAAATCTGAGATTCAACAATCTCCCCCTTTTTAATGATGACAATCAATTGATAACAGAGTTAACCTTAACTCCCCCTATCTATATGCCATACTTGAGATAAGTCATTCTTGAATTCAAAGCCTTTGAATTCAAGAGATATATTGATAAGTTAAGATCATTTATCCTTATCAATACTCCCATCATGATTCCTATCATGATGTATTTCTCTAAAAATGATGTCAAGGCTTGACATCCATTTTCAGGTTTTACATTTCAAATGTAAAAGATAGCAATTGTAGCAATTCATCATATGACAAGATATCAACATGTAAAATTACGATGTAAGTTCTTGATATCTTAACATAATGTAAATATTTCAAGTGTTTAACAATCATAGCATTTCATCACTTGACAAGATATCAATTTGTAGAATTACGATTTAAGCTCTAGATATCATAACATAGTGCAAATATGGCAATAGCATAGTGCAAATATGGCAATCATAGCAATTCTATCACCAATTTATCATATATTTCGATATAAGCTTTTGATATCTCAACATAATTCAAATTTAAGTATAACACTCATAGCATCAATTCATATAGCATTAAATTCAAATATGGCACTCAGCATCAATTCATATATTTCTCCCCCTTTATCATCAATAAAAAGGAGAACGATATAGGCAAATTTTATCTAGGTTTATGTCATTTTTCAACAATGAGTGATAGGATACCCATTATATAAACATCTCAAGGAAAACATGACGATACCCATTATATAAACATCTCAAGGAAAACATGACATGGAGGTAACTTTCATTACTTCTTCCTCTTTATTTGTTATTATCTTTTTGCACGAAGGAGGAAAGCCATTTGTGAGCTTACTCGAATGAAGTTAAAATTGATAAGATATTAAAGCATGCTTTATTTTTATTAGGATCAAGATATGTATGAATCAAATCCTTGCACGTAAAACTATTTCTCAAAAGATATAAGAAGGAATCATCAAATCCATTTCTCGAAAGATATTTTTCACATGATAAGTCTATGAGAGATGCATTTGCTAGTTGATTCCATATGCCAAAAATCAATAATGTGAATCAAACTCGATATAACATATGTTTATTAAGTCCGAAAGAGAATAATGTATCGAGAAAATCCGATTGTTAGGATCAAGAAGGTTCGAAAATAAAATTTAACACTTTCATGCATTTGGATAAGGTTTTGCTATAAATTTTCAAATTCAATCATGAAGATAAAACATGCTTATTATCATGGAAATTTTTGTATCCAAAACACATAATTTCCAACATGTAATTAAGGCATGTAATTGTGTAAAATCATCATGGCAATTAAGTGATTTGATCATTAAATCAAAAAAGTTCAAAAAATAATCTTAACAAGTTCATGCATTCAGACATATTAACATTCCTAATTCTCTTCTAATGAAATCAAATTGTTCTTCACTTAGAGGTTTTGTAAAAATATAAGCTAGTTGATGCTTAGTATCAATGAACTCTATGATTACATCATGATTAGTGACATGATCTCGTATAAAGTGATGTCTAATATCAATATGTTTTGTTCTTGAGTGTTGAATGAGATTCTTTGTTAAACATATTGCACTTGAGTTATCACATTTAATGGGAATGTTTTTAAGATGGACTTTATAATCTTCTAAGGTGTTTTTCATCTATACAACTTGTGCACAGCATGCACTAACTGCAATATACTCAACTTCGGTTGTTGATAGTGCAACCGAGTTTTGTTTCTTATATGACCAGGAAACAAGGGAATGTCCTAAAAATTGATATGTTCCTGATGTGCTTTTTCTATCTAGTCTATACCCAGCAAAATCCACATCAGCATAAGCAATTAACTCAACATGATATCTGGTCTAGTTATAGTGAGGTAAAGTAAACTTCCTATCATACCCCTATAAGTTTTTTGATCGAAGCTTTCTCCACTTTCATCACCTTCTAACTTAGTGGAGGTGCTCATAGTCAAAAGATATCCATATTAAATCTTTTCAGCAGATCTAAAGCATATTTAGTTTGACTAATAAAGATGTCATTGCTTAGTTGCTTAATTTGTAAGCCTAAGAAAAATGTTAATTCTCCCATCAAACTCATTTCAAATTCAAGACTCATGGTTTTAGCAAAAGATTCACAAAGAGATTCATTCGTAGAACCAAAGATAATATCATCAATATAAATCTGAACAATGAGAAAATTATTTTCAAAATTCTTGATAAACAATGTAGTATCGACCTTGCCTTTTGTGAAATTATTTTCAATAAGAAAAGTACTAAGTCTCTCATACCAAGCCCTTGGGGCTTGTTTTAAACAATAGAGAGCTTTAGTTAATTTAAATACATGATTAGGGAGGCTATTATTTTTAAATCTGCGAGGTTGTTCAACATAAACTTCTTCAAAAATAAAGCCATTAAGAAAAGTACTTTTAACATCCATTTGAAATAACTTAAAATTATTATTACTAGCATAGGCAAGGAACATCCTTATGGCTTCTAATCTAGCCATAGGAGCGAAGGTTTCTTCGTAATCAATACCTTCTTCTTGGTTGAAACCTTTGGCCACTAATCTAGCCTTGTTTCTAACCACGATACCATATTCATCTTGCTTGTTTCTAAAGACCCATTTAGTACCAATAACTAAATGGTCATTTGGCCTAGGAACAAGCTTCCACACCTCATTTCTCTCAAATTGATTTAACTCATCTTGCATTGCGATAATCCATGAATCATCTTTCATGGCTTCGTCAATACATTTAGGTTTAATTTGGGAGAAAAAAGCGGCGTTGGCACAAAACATTTTAAGAGAAGAACGTGTTTGAACCCCCATAGATGTGTCTCCTAGAATTAGCTTCTTAGGATGAGCATCTACATACTTCCAATCCTTGGGTAAGGATGTTTCGGAAGTGGATATATCCAAGTTGCTAGTTGGAGAAGGGGTTTCATTTAAATTCAAAGAATCGAAATTAACATCCTCATCAAAATTATTTTTCTTGATTTCGGAAATCTCATTGAAAACAATATGAATGGATTCTTCTATAATTAAAATTCTTTTATTGAAAATATGAAAGGCTTTAGAAACTGAAAAATAACCAAGAAAAATTCCTTCATCGGATTTAGTATCAAATTTTCCTAAGGCATCTTTTTCGTTCAAGATAAAACACTTACACCCAAAAACTTTAAAATATAAAACATTAGGTTTTTTATTGTTCCACAACTCATAGGGAGTTTTGGTGAGTAAGGGTCTTACTAGAACTCTATTCAATATATAGCATGCAGTGTTTACGGCTTTGACCCAAAAATATTTGGGTAGGCTACGTTCATTCAACATGGTTCTTACCATTTTTTGTAAATTTCTATTCTTTTTTTCTACTACTCCATTTTGTTGAGGATTTCTTGAAGTAGAGAAGTTATGGTTGTATCCATTAGATTCACAAAATTCTTAGAAATCACGGTTTTGAAATTCACCACCATGATCACTTCGAATTGATGAAATCATAAAACCCTTTTCATTTTGAACAAGTTTACAAAACTTGGTGAAATATCTAAAGCATTCATTTTTGTGTTTCAAGAAATAAGTTTATGTGTATCTACTATAGTCATCTACAATGACGAAGGTGTATTTGCTACCTCCTAGGCTTGATGTAGAGATTGGTCTGAACAAGTCCATATGGATCAACTGTAAGGGCCTAGAGGTGCTTATTTGATTCTTAGATTTGAAACTACCCTTAATTTGTTTTCCTAATTGACAAGCATCACACACATTATCTTTAATGTGTTGAATCTCGGATTTTGATGATAAAATCAATTGATGGGTTAATTGATCTAATCCATATTATTGAGCTAAGTGTGCAGGATTAACTACGATAACCAGAAAACATAAAGCAAGTATACCGGAGTCAAGTTCGATGGACGTTTAAGAGTCCGAAGAATCGTCGGAGATGTTGCCGGAACCAATCGAGAAGAAATCGGGAACTTGTCGGAATTTTCGGAAGTTCACCGAAGAGATCGTCGGAGGTTCACGGAGATCACCGAGAAGGCTCGGCTACTCGTTAAAGTCATCACAAGTTCGGGAGCTTGCTGGGAGTCCGTCGGAAGAAGTTCGTCGGAAAGCTCGCCGAAACAAGACTCGACGTTCGCGGTTGAAAGCTTGCTTAGGATATGTTTTTGTTATGTAGTTCACTTGTAATTAGGATTAGGATTAAGAGATAATCCTATATCTTGGTTAGGGGCCAACTGGGCCCAAAGTCAGATTTGGTTTGGGCTAAAATTAAGCCAAACTAGTGAAATCGGAGAGCCAGGCGGTGGCACCGCCTGGCTGGGCGGTAGCACCGCCCAGCACCCGAGAGCTGGGCGGTGACACCTCCTGGGCTGGGCAGTTGCACCGCCCAGCACCCGAGCGCTGGGTGGTGGCACCGCTTGGTTGGGCGGTGGCACCGCCAGCATCGGGAACATAAGAGAATTCAAATTTTTGGAGCCCAAATTTGAATCTTCTTGAGGCCTATAAATACTCCTCAAGTCTTAGCTGAGAACACAACTCTTTGAGCAGCAAGTGATTGAGAGAAAAGTCTTAGAAGAGTCTTTGCCTTTCTTGTTTTCAATTTGCTAGAGAGTTCTCCTCCTTCTTTCTTGCTGAAAATTTGTAAGAGGTTGAACTGCTTGTAAAAGGTTGTAAGAGGGGTATTTGCCCTTCCATTTCAAGATATTTGCTAGTGGAAGGTGGGAGCCTCATCAAAGAGGGGCCTCGCAAGTGGATGTAGGTCATTTGACCGAACCACTCTAAAATCGGCGTGATCTCTAGTTTGCATTTCGTTATTGCTATTTACATTACTGTAAACCTTCTTACATGCTTTAGTTCCTTATTACCTTTGCTGCGCAACTTTAAGAATACGCTTTCAAGTTAAGCTTTTCAAGTTCCGTTCTTATCGTACGAAAGATTTGTCGAAACCAACGTTTTAATCCGCTGTACTAATTCACCCCCCCCTCTTAGTGCTGCTCCGATCCTAACAATTGGTATCAGAGCAAGGTTATCTCTCATATTTGGTTTAATACCCAAGAGAGATGGCTTACTCCGGCATGCAAGAGGGCCATTCTACTGCACGACCACCTTTGTTTAATGGGTCGGATTACACATATTGGAAGACTCGCATGAGGATCTTCCTCATTTTTATGGACTTTGAACTTTGGTCTATTGTCGAGAATGGATTTCAAAAATCTTCTCTTCCGATAAGCGAATGGAATGAATCGGAAAAAAAGGTTTTTACTTTAAATGCAAAGGCTATGAATACCTTGTTTTGTGCACTAGATAAAAATGAATTTAATCGTATTTCAATTTGTGATTCAGCTTTTGATATTTGGAGAACTCTTGAAGTCACTCATGAAAGCACTAGCCGAGTGAAAGAGTCCAAAATCAACATCCTTGTGCATTCTTACGAACTTTTTCGAATGAAACCAAGTGAGTCCATCGGAGACATGTACACCCGGTTCACGGATGTCATCAATGGACTCAAAGCTCTTAGTAAAGGTTTTACTAACTTTGAACTAATAACTAAAATCTTAAGATCTCTCCCAAAAAGTTGGGATCCAAAAGTTACGGCCATTCAAGAGGCCAAAGACCTTAAAACATTCCCTCTTGAAGAACTCATTGGGTCTTTAATGACCTACGAAATGACATGTCAAGCTCATGACGAGCTCGAGAACCCCCTTCCAAAGAACAGGAAGGATATGGCACTCACATCACAAGAAGACCACTTGAAAGGAACATCAAGTGATGAGGACAGTGACAATGACATTGCACTTTTGACTAAAAAATTTAAAAAATATTTAAGAAAGAATAAATTTAAAAATAATACAAAAAATAAATTCGAACACAAGAAGGACCAAGTAATTTGATATGAGTGCAAGAAACCGGGACACTACAAGAACGATTGTCCACAAGCCAAAAAGAAAGCATCAAAGAAGAAGGCGCTCAAGGCAACATGGGATGATTCAAGCACGTCCGAAGAAGAGGAGTCCAACACCGAGCAAGTTGCTCATTACGCCCTAATGGCCTTCGAAGAAGAGGTAACGGATTTAATTAATGTAGATTTACCTTATCATGAATTATTAAATGCCTTCCATGAGTTATTTGATGAATGTAAGACAATTAGTAGAAAATACAAATTGCTAAAAATGGAGCATGATAGTCTTGTGATTTTGATAAATTAAAAACTGAATATCATGATAATCTAGCTCCATGTGCTAAATGCCATGATCTAGAAACTCTCCAAAATGAGAACTTGGTACTTAAGGACACCTTGAAGAAATTCGAGGTCGGTAGCAAGTCCTTAAATATGATCCTTACAAATAAGGATCACGTTCCTAAAAGGAGTGGAATCGGATTTGTGAGAAGTACTCACCAAAATCCAACCACCTTCATTAAAGGTCCTATCTTACATGTTCAACACCAAAGCAATTGTAACTTTTGTTGCAAATATGGACATATAACTTACCAATGTCCATTCAAGAAAATTAGTCCGAACAAATTGATTTGGGTTCCTAAAGGAACTATGATCAAGTCTATGCAACATGATAAACAAGTTAGGTTAGTTTTTGAGGCACCCAAAAGTAAATGGGTACCTAAAAATAATTCCTTCTTGTAGAAACATACACCATCACATGCTAGGAGCAAGAGATGGTATCTTGATAGTGGATGCTCAAGGCATATGACCGGAGATCCATCCCAATTCTCCAAGCTCACTAGCATGGACGAAGGCTATGTCACCTTCGGAGACAACAACAAAGGCAAAATCATTGGCAAGGGAACCATAGGTAACAAATCAAGTTTTTCTATTGATGATGTGTTACTAGTTGATGGATTGAAATATAATTTGTTGAGCATTAGTCAATTATGCGATAAAGGTTATATCGTTAGATTTGAATCAAATATGTGCATTATTGAAAAACCAAATCATAACATGACTATGATTGCTTTAAAACAAAATAATGTCTATACCATCAATCTTAATGAACTAAGTAATGAAATGTGTTTCTCCGCCATAAATGATGATGCTTGGCTTTGGCATAGGAGATTAGGCCATGCAAGTATGAAAACAATGTCTAAAATCTCATCTTAAGAATTAGTACGAGGGATTCCAAATATGAAGTTTATTAAGGATAAGGTATGCGATGCATGTCAACTAGGCAAACAAATAAAAACAAGCTTCAAACCAAAAAATCAAATTAGCACCACTAGACCGTTACAATTGATCCATTTAGACTTATTTGGACCAATTGATACAACAAGTCTAGGTGGAAGCAAATATGCTTTTGTGATTATGGATGACTACTCTAGATACACTTGGACCTATTTCTTAGCTCACAAAAGTGATTGCTTCAAGTGTTTCTCTAAATTTTGTAAACTCACTCAAAACGAAAAGGGCTTCATGATTTCATCAATTCGGAGTGATCACGGTGGTGAATTTCAAAACCGGGACTTTCAAAATTTTTGCGAAGTAAATGGGTACAATCACAACTTCTCAACTCCAAGAAATCCTCAACAAAATGGAGTAGTTGAAAGGAAAAATAGAAACCTACAAGAAATGGCAAGAACTATGTTAAATGAACATAGTTTACCCAAATATTTTTGGGCCGAAGCTGTAAATACGGCTTGTTACATAATGAATAGGGACCTAATAAGACCATCTTTATCAAAAACTCCCTATGAATTATGGAATAACAAAAAACCAAATATTTCTTATTTTAAAGTTTTTGGTTGTAAATGCTTCATTTTAAATGAAAAGGATGCCCTAGGCAAATTTGATGCTAAATCCAATGAAGGCATTTTTCTTGGTTACTCCTCCGTTTCTAAAGCCTTTCGTGTCTTTAACTAAAGGACCTTAGTAATAGAAGAGTCTATTCATGTAGTTTTTAATGAAATTTTTGATTTAAAGAAAAATGATTTTGATGATGATCTTGGTTTTGATAATTTGAATTTAAATGAACCCCCTCCTCAAAATAGCCATTTGAATGCATCTTCTTCCGAAATTTCTTTACCCAAAGAATGGAAGTATGTAGATGCTCATCCAAAGGAGCTAATTATAGGAGATACAACAAAAGGGGTTCAAACTCGTTCTTCTTTCAAGAATTTTTGTGCTAACGCCGCTTTCCTTTCTCAAATTGAACCTAAATGCATTGACGAAGCCTTAAAAGATGATTTTTGGGTCATTGCAATGCAAGAAGAATTGAACCAATTTGAGAGGAATGAGGTATGGAAGCTTGTTCCTAGACCAAGTGACCACTTAGTCATAGGTACTAAGTGGGTCTTTAGAAACAAGCAAGACAAAAATGGTATCGTGGTTAGAAACAAGGCTAGATTAGTGGCCAAAGGTTTAAACCAAGAAGAAGGTATCGATTACGAAGAAACCTTCGCTCCCATGGCTCGATTAGAAGCCATAAGGATGCTCCTTGCCTATGCTAGTAGTAATAATTTTAAACTATTTCAAATGGATGTCAAAAGTGCTTTCTTGAATGGTTTTATTTCCGAAGAAGTATATGTCGAACAACCTCCCGGATTTGAAAATTCTCTTCTTCCTAATCATGTATTCAAATTGACTAAAGCTCTCTATGGCTTGAAACAAGCTCCTAGAGCTTGGTATGAAAGGCTTAGTTCCTTTCTTATTTTAAATAATTTTACCAAAGGCAAGGTTGATACTACATTGTTTATTAAACATTTTGAAAATAATTTTCTTATTGTGTAAATTTATGTTGACGATATTATTTTTGGCTCTTCGGATGAATCACTATGTGAATCATTTGCCAAATGTATGAGTCATGAATTTGAAATGAGTTTAATGGGTGAATTAACTTTCTTTTTAGGATTACAAATCAAACAACTTAGTGATGGTATATTTCTTAACCAATCCAAATATACATTAGAACTGTTAAAACGATTTAACATGGATAATTCAAAAGCAATAAACACCCATATGAGTACTGCGACTAAGTTAAATATGGATGAAAATAGTAAAAATTTCGATAAAAAAACATATAGGGGAATGATAGGTAGTCTACTCTACCTCACCGCGACTAGACCAGATATTATGTTGAGTGTAGGACTTTGCGCTAGGTTTCAATCTAATCCTAAATTATCTCATCTTAAGAGTGTTAAAAGAATATTTAGGTATCTTAAAGGAACTCCAAATTTAGGACTATGGTATCCAAAATCAGATAAATTTGATTTAATAGCCTATGCAGATGCCGATTTTGGCGGATGCAGAATAGATAGAAAAAGTACATCTGGAACATGCCAGTTTTTAGGTCATGCACTTGTTTCTTGGACATCTAAAAAACAAAATTCAGTAGCTCTATCTACGGCCGAAGCCGAGTACATTGCTGCAAGTGCATGTTGTGCGCAAGTTGTTTGGATGAAAAATACACTAGAAGACTATGGAATTCACTTGAAAAATATTCCTATAAAGTGTGATAATACTAGTACCATATGTCTCACCAAAAATCCAATTCAGCACTCTAGGACTAAACATATCGACATTAGGCATCATTTCATACGTGATCATGTCCTTAACAACAATGTGGTATTAGAATTTATTGATACAAAGCATCAATTAGCAGATATTTTTACAAAAGCATTAAATGAAGACCAATTTGAATTCATCCGAAAGGAATTAGGCATGTTAAATTGTCCCGAAAATGAGCTTCACGAAAAATGACTCGTCCTTTTCCTTTCTTTTGTGAATTTGATTTCTTCCTTCTTCTTCAATTCAAAATGATCCATTAAAGTATAACTTATTATCTTGAGGGAAGAAGCTAAACAAAAGGGAGGAAGAAAAAATTTTTCTTTCCTCCGCGGGATGCCAGCGGTGGCACCGCCAGATCCAGCGGTTGCACCGCCTGAGCGCTCGGGCGCCAGGCGGTGACACCGCTCGGTTTGGCGGTGGCACCGACCGAGCGACCCTTATTAACCCGAGGGGTTAGGGCCGGCGGTGACACCGCCCCCAACCCGAAGAAAAAGCTCTCAAAACCCTCTCCCATTCCCTCTAACCCTCATTCTAACTCTTAGAAGCATTGGAGAAGGATTCTTGGTGGTCCAAGCTCTCCATCTCTCAACATAATCTCCATAAGGTAACACTTGAAATCCCTCTTTTCTTTTCTCTTTCCCTTGCTTATTTTTCACAATTTCATCATCATCTTGTCTAGATAATGGCTCCTAAGAGATCAAAAGGAAAAAGGATTGAAGGAGATTCATATGACCATGATCTTTTTAGATCAAAAGAGGTAGCCCTTAGCTTTCCAAAATTTGAAACACGATGTATCCATAAGGGAAAATACGTTGATCTGGATGAACTAGAGGACTTAGAACCCATTAGGTGGTTTGCACACCTAGAAGCTCTACCTCTACTACAAATAGATGAACCAATCTATCCGCGGTTAGTTAGATTGTTCTATGCCAACCTATATGAGGACAACGATAGCCTAAGTACTTACCTTCTATGAACACCCATTAGAATATTTGACAGCACTATTTGTGAGCTAATTGGCATAACTGAAAAAGATAGGGGATGCTATTTTAAAGGTAAGTGGGATGTCAACACAATAGGAGCAACCTATACCGAAGCCGCAGAAACAATTTTTGCAAATCCAAACCTTGGCTTCCTACCTAAGAGCTGTGAACACTTACTGCCTTTCAACTCTAAAATTCTTCATCACATTATCACAAGCATCATATTCCCCAAACAATTTCATCTTGACGAAATAAGTCAAATAGAGATAAGTACCATGTATTGGATTATGACCGGTCAGCATAATTGTTGTGGGTACTCAATTCGGCAACACATGCAGGATATTATGACTAAAGATACTATATTGCCATATGGGAGGTTAATCACTAGATTTCTTCATGCCTATGACATTTGCATCCCACCCGATGAAGAATCTATTCAAAATGATCGATATAACATAATAAATAAAAACCTACTAAAAAGACTTAGGTGCACATTTAGCAATGGCATATGGGTTAGGCAGCCTAGAAGGACTGATCCAATTCCTCCACCAATAGAACATCCCGAAACACCAATTCTTTTGGGAAATGAATCTCCTCCTCCTAGTCCCTTTGGCGCAGCACCTTCAGCTCCTGTTTCCTCCTCTGAAGATCTCATTATGGCGGAACTGTCTCAGATCAAATCACAGCAAGAACAAATTCAAAATCAACAAGTTGAAATTTTGAAGACACTACGACAAATGAATGAAAAAATAGATATCATGTATCAACACTGTGGATTACCTCCTAAGGATTAAATTGATGTATCTTTTTATTCTGTTCTGTTTACTTTTAACAACAAGTTCAAAGTTTGTCATCGTTTGAACGATAACTGATCCTTCCTTTTAGATAACTACTGTTTTGATCTGCATAAATGATGATTTCTTTTGGATAAATTAATTCTAGCAAATTTGAATGATGAATTTTGTTTACTATTAAATGCTAAACTCTTTTAATGATTCAATGATCATTTTCAGCGAATTCTATGATCATCAATTAGCTGGCTTGTCTCTTTTTGTTGATGACAAAAGGGGAGAAGTGATGACTTACACCATATCGATAGCATGACTTATATTAATTACAAACACTTGTGTGATATGAATGTCTTATATGCCTTGCAAAATCCTTGAAAATATCACAAGATTGATTGATCATATTGAAAGCATGCCTTACATCTATATCATGAAATTCATGTTGAAAATCTTTATCTCCTATCGTAGTAAAAATCATCCCATATCATTTGACTTATGATTTTCATTGAAGTTTCGTATTTACTATTGCTTAATGAGAATAACGATAAGTTCTACGGTTAGAACTTATCGGTTTATGCTTGAATTCAATGGATGAAATTCAAATGTTTTCATCTTCTCATAATATGGCATATAGATAGGGGGAGTTATGTTTAACTCCGTCATCAATTGATTGTCATCATCAAAAATGGGGAGATTGTTGAATCTTGGATTTTGATGATAAAATCAATTGATGGGTTAATTGATCTAATCCATATTATTGAGCTAAGTGTGCAGGATTAACTATGATAACCAGAAAACACAAAGCAAGTATACCGGAGTCAAGTTCGATGGACGTTTAAGAGTCCGAAGAATCGTCGGAGATGTTGCCGGAACCAATCGAGAAGAAATCGGGAACCTGTCGGAATTTTCGGAAGTTTGCCGAAGAGATTGTCGGAGGTTCACGGAGATCACCGAGAAGGCTCGGCTACTCGTTAAAGTCATCACAAGTTCGGGAGCTTGCTGGGAGTCCGTCGGAAGAAGTTCGTCGGAAAGCTCGCCGTAACAAGACTCGACGTTCGCAATTGAAAGCTTGCTTAGGATGTATTTTTGTTATGTAGTTCACTTGTAATTAGGATTAGGATTAAGAGATAATCCTATATCCTGGTTAGGGGCCAACTGGGCCCAAAGTCAGATTTGGTTTGGGCTAAAATTAAGCCAAACCAGTGAAATTGGAGAGCCAAGCGGTGCAGCGGTGCAGCGGTAGCATCGCCCAGCACCCGAGAGCTGGGCGGTGACACCTCCTGGGCTGGGCGGTGGCACCGCTAGCATCGGGAACATAAGAGAATTCAAATTTTTGGAGCCCAAATTTGAATCCTCTTGAGGCCTATAAATATCCCTCAAGTCTCAGCTGAGAACACAACTCTTTGAGCAGCAAGTGATTGAGAGAAAAGTCTTAGAAGAGTCTTTGCCTTTCTTGTTTTCAATTTGCTAGAGAGTTCTCCTCCTTCTTTCTTGCTGAAAATTTGTAAGAGGTTGAACTGCTTGTAAAAGGTTGTAAGAGAGGTATTTGCCCTTCCATTTCAAGAGATTTGCTAGTGGAAGGTGGGAGCCTCATCAAAGAGGGGCCTCGTAAGTGGATGTAGGTCATTTGACTGAACCACTCTAAAATCGGCGTGATCTCTGGTTTGCATTTCGTTATTGCTATTTACATTACTGTAAACCTTCTTACATGCTTTAGTTCCTTATTATCTTTGCTGCGCAACTTTAAGAATACGCTTTCAAGTTAAGCTTTTCAAGTTCCGTTCTTATCGTACGAAAGATTTGTCGAAACCAACGTTTTAATCCGCTGCACTAATTCACCCCCCCTCTTAGTGCCGCTCCGATCCTAACATAATGAACTTGATATGAGGAATTCCTCGTACAAGTTCTTTGGATGATATTTGAGTGATTAGTTTCATGCTAGCATGACCTAATCTCCTATGTTAAAGCCAAGCATCCTCGTTCAAAACTGAGAAACACATTTCATTGCAAAGATCATTGATGTCAATGGTGTATACGTTATTATGTTTTAATGCAATCATAGATGTGTTTTTGTGTGGTTTTTTAATGATGCAAGCATTAGATTCAAATTTGACGATATATCTTTTATCACATAATTGACTAATGCTCAAGAGGTTATGTTTTAAACCATCAACTAACAAAACATCTTCAATAAAGAAGTTAGATTTGTTACCTATGATTCCTTTGCCAATGATTTTACCCTTGTTGTTGTCTTCGAAGGTGACATAGCCTTCGTCTATGCTAGTGAGCTTAGAGAATTGAGATGGATCTCCGGTCATATGCCTTGAGCATCCACTATCAAGGTACCATCTCTTGCTCCTAGCTTGTGTTGGTGTATGTCTCTATAAGAAAGGATAATTATTAAGTACCCATTTACTTTTGGGTGCCTCAAAAACTGATCTACATTGTTTATTATGTTGCATAGATTTTATCATGGTTCCTTTAGGAACCCAAATCAATTTGTTCGGGCTAATTTTCTTGAATAGACAATGATACGTTTTATGTCCATGTTTGCAACAAAAGTTGCATTTACTTTGGTGCCGAACATGTAAGATAGGGCCTTTTATGAAGGTGGTTGGATTTTGGTGAGGACTTCCCACAAATCCGATTCCACTTCTTTTGGGAACGTGACCCTTATTTATGAGAATCATGTTCAAAGACTTGCTACCAACCTCGAATATCTTCAAGGCGTCCTTAAGTAGCAAATTCTTCTTTTGGAGAGTTTCTAGATCATGACATTTTTCACATTAAGCTAAACTATCATGATATTCAGTTTTTAATTTATCAAAATTGCTAACAAGACTATCATGCTTATTTTTTAGTAATTTATATTTTCTACTGATTATTTTACATTCATCAAATAAGTCATGGAAGGCATTTAATAATTTATCAAATGATAAATCTGCATCAATTAAATTTATTACCTCCTCTCCGATGGCCATTAGGGCATAATGAGCAACTTGCTTCGTGTTAAACTCCTCTTCTTCGGACGCACTTGAGTCATCCCACGTTGCTTTGAGCACCTTCTTCTTTGATGTTCTCTTGGGGACAATCACTTTTGTAGTGTCCCAGCTTTTTGCACTCGTAGCAAATGACTTGGTCCTTTTTGGGTTTAAATTTATTTTTTGTGTCATTTTTAAACTTGTTTCTCTTAATAATTTTTTTGAATTTCCTTGTTAGAAGTGCCAAGTCATCGTCACAGTCCTCATCACTTGAGTTTTCTATCAAGTGGTCATCTAAAGTTTTAAGTGTCATATCCTTCCTGCTCTTTGGAAGGATGTCTTCTTGCTCTTCATGAGCCTTGCAAGTCATTTCATAGGTCATTAATGACCCAATTAGTTCTTCAAGAGGGAAGTTATTTAAGTCTTTAGTCTCTTGAATAGCAGTGACTTTAGGGTCCCAACTCTTAAGAAGGGATCTTAGAATCTTATTTACGAGCTCAAAATCTGAAAAACTTTTGCCGAGTCCTTTTGGACCATTGACGACATCCGCAAAACGGGTGTACATGTCGCCAATAGTCTCGCTTGGTTTCATTCAGAAAAGTTCAAAAGAATATATCAAAAGATTGATTTTTGACTCTTTCACTCTACTTGTGCCTTCGTGAGTCACTTCGAGTGTATGCCAAATATCAAATATGGTTTCACAAACTGAAACATGATTAAACTCATTTTTATCAAGCATACAAAATAAGACATTCATAGCCTTTGCATTAAGAGCAAAAGTCTTCTTTTCTAACTCATTCTAATCGATCATTGGAAGAGAAGACTTCAAAAATCCATTTTCGACAAGATTCTAAAGTTCAAAATCCATTGAAATAAGGAAGATCCTCATTTGGGTTTTCCAATAGGTGTAGTCCGTCCCATTGAACATGGGCGGACGTGTAATAGAGTGCCCCTCTTGGATTCCAATGTATGCCATCTCTCTTGGGTTTTAATCCGTTTGAGAGTTAACCCCGCTCTGATGCCAATTGTTATGATCAAGAGCACTAAGAGGGGGTGAATTAGTGCAGCGGAAAACTTTCGACGATTTAAAATAACGTTCGTACGATAAAAACGATTTCGGTAAGAAAGCCGATTCGGAAATCACTTTAACTTGTGATCAAGCGAGATGTAGTTAAAGTAAAGATATAGAGGCAGTTTGCAGTTAAGATAGATAACAGAATGTAATTGCAAACCGAAATATGACGTTCGTATGATAAAAGCGATTTCGGTATGAAAGCCGATTCAGAAATTGCTTTAACTTAAATTAGGTGAAGTGCAGTTAAAGTAAAGCAATGGAGGTAGTTTGCAGTTAAGATAGAAAATAGAAAGTAAATGCAAACCGAGATTTAGAGTGGTTCGGTCAATCTTGACCTACATCCACTTTTGGCTTCCTCCTTCGATGAGGTCACCAACGTCCACTATAGGCCTTCCTTAAATAGGTGAAGGCCAACCACCCTTTTACAGTTTCACTCCTTTTGACGTGCTTAGGAGACAACCCTTACAGAATTTTCTCTCCTCTCTTGAAAGATCAAAACTTGGAAGAAAAGAGGGAGGAGAACTTCTAGCCTTTAAAACACTTTTGAGCTCTAAAAATCATAAAGTAAGATTAGATTTTCGGTGCCCTTTCATGCAGGAAAGGGTGGGGTATATATAGGCCCCAAACTGGTTTGAATTTAGAGCTCAAAAATGTCATCTCTCGGATTTTCAGGGTCCTGGCGGTACGATCGCCTGACAAAGCTCAAAGACCGAGCTCTGGTAGTGCCACCGACTGACTGGGGTGGTTCCACCACCCAGTCTTGCTTGGAGACTGAGCCCAGGCGGTGCCACCGCCTAACTGGGGTGGTTCCATAGCCTGATTGGGGTGGTTCCACCGCCTAGTTTTCTTGGGAGATTGAGCTCCTGGGCGGTGCCACCGCCGGCCAGGAAATCTGGGTCCGAATGGGCTGATCCATTCGGTCCAATTTGGGTCTGTCAAGGGCCCAATTGTCTCCAGATTAAGTTAATGAGATCACCTCCCATTCCTAGCTTAATCTACATGCTAACTACGATATTTCTTAAGATATTTACTGCAACTTGCTCCGATGCGTCAATCGCTTCTTTCGGCGAGCTTCCGACGAACTTCCGGTGAACATTCGACGAACCCTCGGCGATGCTCTAGCGGACTTCCGGTAAATCTCCTGGACTTGCGACGAGCTTCTTGTTAAGTTCCAACGAGCTTCTTTGGCAAGCTCCTGGACTTCTCGGTTGGTTCCGATAGAACTTCCGACGAACGTCCGGACTTCCGTCGAACTCTCGAACTCCCAATGAGATCTCGATCTTGACTCTGGCACAACACCTGCTTTATGTCTTACTGCTATCATAGTTAATCTTGCACACTTTTCTCAATATATAGATTAGATCAAACAAATTACAATTGACTTCATCATCAAAATCTGAGATTCAACAATCTCTCCCTTTTTTATGATGACAATCAATTGATGATGGAGTTAACCTTAACTCCCCCTATCTATATGCCATACTTGAGAAAAGCATTCTTGAATTCAAGGCCTTTGAATTCAAGAAACAAACCGATAAGATAAGTTAATTAAACTTATTAATATGCACATCATAATTCCTATCATGATCTATCATTCTCAAAATACGATGCCAAGTATTTATTGAAATGATGTCAAGGAATGATATCCATTTTCAAGTATAATATTTCAAATATGAAAGATGAAAAAGATAACAATTCATCATTCTATAGCAAGATATCAATTACAAAATAGTAAGTTAAGCTCTAGATATCTTATCATAATGAAAGAAATTTATCAAGTAAACATTTCAAGTATATATATGATGAAATACATTGCATACATTTGTCATCAATTTACCATATTTTGGTATTATTTCTCCCCTTTTATCATCAACAAAAAGGAGAACAATTCAATAATGCAAGTGTGGTAAAAAAAAATCGAACAAGTTTTACACTTAAAAGTTCTCATAATTAGATGTTATCAACATTAAAATGATTGATTCCAACAACTTCTCCCTCTTTATCATCACATTTTGCATGAAGAAGAGGAAAGAAGGTAAGGAGGGAATCCAGTAAGAACTAAATTTATGAAATGATTTGAATCAAGTAAAAAATGATAAAGAAGTTTTCGTTAAAACATGCTTTTATTTTGACAAAGAGAAGGGATTCATGAAAAGGATCGAGATATTATTAGAACCCTTGTAGAATTCTAAACTTAGGGTTGATCTCTTTAGGGGATCGACCTCCTTGGAACTCTATAGGGGTTCCTCCCTCCAAGTTGCTACTCAAAGGCTGCAGAAAATATTTATCTATTTCTTATTAAAAGAGGATAAATACATGGCTATTTATAGGGTTTCTGAACCCTAACTCCTAATAGGACTCCTACTCAAGACTCCTTCTCAAGACTCCTAACAGGACTTCTACTTAATACTTCTATTCTTTTACAACTACTAATTGTTCTCTAAGAAATAACCTCCAAACCCTAGCCGACCTCTTCACCTCTTTAATAGGGGTCGGCTTAGGTAGATTTTACATAAATGCCCCTCTCAATTAGGATTCTCCTAGCTAGAGTCCTAACAGACCCGCTCTCTTCAAATTAGCCTTGTCCTTGAGGCCGACAATCTATGAATTCTGAAAATTTAATCTTCAAGTCGTCATAGTTCTCTCAAGTGGCACCTTCTGCTAGTAAGTTTACCTACTATATTAGCACTTCAGTAGTGGGTCATCATCGTCGAGTCACGATCCGTCGATCAATAATGGCACTCGATTGGGTATGGAGTTCTCCTTGGGTAGTCATATTTGCTGGGTTGCTTTGGGCTGTCTCTAAGCACCTGTTTACCACTTCCGTTTGGCCGTCGGTTTGCGGGTGATACGCTGTACTCCTTTTCAATTGTATGCCCTTATAGCGTAATTCTTTTGAGTCCCAACCGTAATGAGCCACGGAGCTTGGTGCTTCCTCCAATTTTTTTTTTTTTTATGATCTTATTGGTCTCTGGATCTTCCTGCCATTCCCTCTTAATATCTGCAGGGATGTTGCTAGTCAAAAGTGAAATGGCCAAAAATTCAGCTTGCTTGGGTAGCCGCGAAAGCACATCTACAATAACATTCTCTTTCCCCTTTTTTTAAATTATTTCATAATCATATCCAAGAAGCTTTGTTACCCATTTTTGCTGCTCGGGGGAAGATGAAGATATCTTCTGCTCAAGAAATATTTTAGGCTTTTATAGTCAGTCTTGATTTGAAAGCGTCGCCCGATCAAGTACGATCTCCATTTGGCCACCACATGCACAATCATGAGCATCTCCTTTGTTAGGATCGGAGCGGCACTAAGAGGGGGGGGTGAATTAGTGCAGCGGATTAAAACTTTGGTTTTAATAAAAACTTTCGTACGATAAGAACGGAACTTGAAAAGCTTTAATCTTGAAAACGTATTCTTAAATATGTGCAGCAAAAGTAATAAGGAACTTAAAGCATATAAGAAGGTTTGCAATAATGTAAATAGCAATAATGAAATGCAAACCAAGAATCACGCCGATTTTAGAGTGATTCGGTCAAATGACCTACTCCACTTGCGAGGCCCCTCTTCGATGAGGCTCCCACCTTCCACTAGCAAGTCTCTTGAAATGGAAGGGTAAATACCCCTCTTACAACTTTTACAAGCGGTTCACTCTCTTACAGATTTTCAACAAGAAAGAAGGAGGTGAACACTAGCAAATTGAAAACAAGACAAGCTAACACTTTTCTAAGGCTTTTCTCTCAAACACTTGCTGCTCAAAAAGTTCTAACCTCAGCTGAGATTTGAGGGATATTTATAGGCCTCAAGAGGATTCAAATTTTGGGCTCCAAAATTTGAATTCTCTTAGGGTTCCCGGTGCTGGCGGTTCCACCGCCCAGCCAGGCGGTGCCACCGCCCAGGGCTCGGGTGCTGGGCGGTGCCACCGCCCAGCCAGGAGGTGTCACCGCTTGGCTCTCGGGTGGTGGGCGGTGCCACCGCCCAGCTAGGCGGTGCCACCGCCTACAGTGTTTTCAGCCCGACTACAGTGTTTTCAGCCACTAGTTGGGCTTCAATCTTGGCTCTCTAGTTCGCTGGTTTAGCCTAAACCAACTCTGACTTTGGGCCCAGTTGGCCCCTAACCAGGATATAGGATTATCTCTTAATCCTAATCCTAATTACAAGTGGACTACATAACCAAAACACATCCTAAGCAAATTTTCAACCGCGAACGTCGAGTCTTGTTCTGGCGAGCTTTCCGACGAACTTTCTGCCGACGGGCTTCTAGCAAGCTCCCGAACTTGTGATGACTTTAATGAGTAGCCGAGCCTTCTCGGTGATCTCCGTGAACCTCCGACGATCTCTTCGGCGAACTTCCGAAAATTCCGACAGGTTCCCGATTTCTTCTCGGTTGGTTCTGGCAGCATCTCCGACGATTCTTCGGACTCTTAAACGTCCATCGAACTTGACTCCGGTATTCTCGCTTTGTGTTTTTTGGTTATCGTAGTTAATCCTGCACACACAAGCAAACACTCTACTCCGATCTAGACAATTATTATAACGCAAATTGACATTCTGTTGCCCGGCACGTCATTGGTTGGCGCTTCATCCGATTCTTCGGTGCATCGTCCTCTCTTGCAGCTTGTTGCCCAATCGGCGGTTGACCTCCGCAACCCCGATATCCTTGGCGCAATTTCGCTCTCCTTGGCCCGATGCCCGACGCCCGAAGCCTTCTGCCATCCAATATCCTGACGTGATCTCCTCCGACGCAACGTCAATTCCTCCTGCGTTAATTGTCTAATCCTGATCGAGTAGACCTGTATCACTCAAAATGTAGTCAAACATTTAAACACAATCAATTAGTTTCATCATCAAAATCCGAGATTCAACAATCTCCCCCTTTTTGATGATGACAACTAATTGATGACTAACGGAGTTAACCTTAACTCCCCGGAGTTTAACTAAACTCCCCCTATCAATATGCCATTGATAGAACACTTGGATTATCCCAAATCCAAGTAACATTCATCACATGTTATGAAAAACATTTAAACTATCATGCAAATATATAAAATATTTAATTCAATGCATGAAGTCATCAATATACTTCTCCCCCTATGTCATCAACAAAAAGGAGAAGTAGCTACTCTTATGTGTTTATTATATGGGTTCAAACCATTGCATGAAAAACATAATATTAAATTTTTATCATCATGCAATTTTGAAGATAGAAAATTTAGCAAGTAATGCATCATGCTTGGGACATTCAAGCTATCAAGTTTTAGATATACAAGTTTTACAGCATATAAGATAGCACTTTTGGTAATGTTCAAGATAGCAAGTTCTACATCATGCAAGCTAGCAATATTGAGATGTTCAAGAAAGCAACTCTTGCTTCTTGAAATATGCAAATTGTAAGCTAGCAAATTTTTGCTTCCTTTGCAATGTTTGAGCTAGCAATTTTGCTTCCGTTGCAAAGTGCAAGTTAGTATGTTTTGCATCTTGAGATAAACAAGATTGTATTTTTGGTATGCAAATTTATAGTATACAAGCTATCAACTTTTGCACATAAAAAGTTAGCAAAATTTTACATCTTTTGAGATGTGCAAGATGGACTATTTTGCCTCTTTTCAAATTGTGCAAGCTAGCAAATTTGCTATCTAGCAAGTTTTGCTCCCCCTTTGTCAGTGTCAAATAGAAGGGAATAACAATACAATCATGTAATTCATTTCTCTTTACTATAATATTCAAATCATGATAAGGGTAAATAATAAAGATGAAAAATGAATGTCAAAAGACATATAACATTTTTGACAAATTTCTTCTTTTGTAGATAGAAAACATGATAGGAAACAATCTTGATTCAAAAAGAAAACTCAAGTTATAAATTATCAAGATGTCAAGTAGCATGTCATGGTTTACAAAAACAAGTTTCTTGCTAGTTAATAGCAAAAAGAATCTCAATTCATGCATATAAAATCTTATGATTCACATAGAACATCTCCTCTTTTATAAAACGAGAGAATCATGATGAAGAATCTTGATTTACATAGAGTTTCAAAATATAATTATCAATATCATGAATACTAAAAGACCATGAAAATTTTGATAAATATCCTTTTAAATAGAAAACAAACTTGATTCATTCAATAGAAAATTGTGAGAAATCAAGATCATGATTTCAATAAAATCCATTAAATTCAAATCATTTTCATAATCTATGAGATTCATAAAAATAATACAAATAGATTCATCAAAATCAATAATATAGAAAAAATAATTTTCAAGAAGAAAAATGTTCTTCTCTTTTAGTTGCTTCAATTCATGTAATTTATTTCATTCAAGCATGCCTCCCTTTTTTTTTTATGTCAAATAAAAACATGTATCATGTTTAAAACCGAAAGTGCTAGATTTATTATGACAAGGATCAATAAGGCACTTTCATTATGGTAAAAAGAAAATCGATAATCTGTAAATTACAAGATTCATTATGCATAATTTTAAAAATCTTATGCATAGAACAAAATCATCAATCATGATATCAAGACATTTATCATTTAAAGCATTCATGATTCACATCATATGCAATACATCACATATATTATCATAATAAAAGGCATAAGTATTGCATGCATCATTCCAAATTATAAATATTTCAAATCATAATGGTATTAATTTGTCAAATTGCATCCTACCATGCATGATCATAACTTTTCATTTGTATGCATCAAAATAATCTCAAGAGTATTTCATGCATGATTTTATATCACCAAAAAAGGAATATCAAGAAGAAAATAATTGGTGATGCGATAAACATTTCATGAATTTAAGGAATTACATAAAAATTTTATCATGAAGGATTAGAACATGTGAATACTAGAAGACATGATTTCTTTTTGAAAAACCTACTCATTAATAATCAAAAGAAAATCTTAGGAGATCGATTAATGAAAAATCTTGATTCATAATAAATCTTCATTTGTAAATATCACGGAATCAAGATCATGATTTTAGATAAAACTCATTCAAATTCAAATCGTCTAAATCATCAAAATCTCAACATTTCTTTCAAGAGATTCAAAATGACATAAATAATTTTATTGGTCTCTTAGGTATAAATCAATAAGATAGAGAAAAAGAAAATTTTCAATAAAAAATCTTTCCTCCTTTTGTTTCAACTTATTGATTGATTCCATGCATGCATCTCCTTTTCTTTCAAATCCATGCATCATCGTTTTAAAACAAAAAAAAATCAAAGATCATCAAGATAAAAAAGTGCAACACATAATTCAAAAAAAATGATTTCAACTCATTACTTCAAGTCAAATCAATATCATGATTTTGATATAACTCATTTGTAATTCAAATCATCAAACCAAAATCATTTTCAAGGGATTCATATAAATCAACAAGATAGAGAAAAATAATTTTCAAGAACAATGCTTTTCTCTTTTTAGTTATTTAAATTCATGTCATTTATGCTAGATAAAAATGTGCATCAACATTTAGGATCGAAAAATGAATTTTGTCATAAAAACCATCAAGACCAAAAAATCATCATGTATAACTTTACAATCTCATGCATAAAATCATCAAATCATAGCATCAAAACTTTCAATAGTTTCATTACAACATCAAGTAAGGTTTTATTGAACATAATTTTGAATGATTCTTATAGATATTTAAAATTTCTTTAGTTTTACTTTATATGATTGACTTTATATTAGCATGCTTCAAATTTTTGTTCTTATGTCAAAACTATACATCATGTTTGAAAACCAAAGATAAGGTTCATAAAAAAAATCATAAAACCTTCCATTCAAAAGTCATGCATCGACATTGAAAATCAATATGGAAATCGTCAAAGTACAAATTCTTGCTTCTCAAGCACATATATAAGATTAATCTTACTAGGTGTATAAGCATTATATTTATATCTAACATTTTATTGCATTAACATAACACAAGCAATTTTCAAGAAAATTAATCCTAAACTAAATTAAAAATAACTCAAGAAAGTATTATGTAATTTCGAAATGAATTAGTGGGATTTTGATTACCTCATTGTTGAAAGAGGGTGAGGCATAGTTTGCCACCTCGCCTTTCTTGATTTTCTCCTCGTCTTCGGAAGAGCTCAATTCATCCCAACTTTTGTTCTTCTTGCGTTCAAAGCAAGTAATTCCATTCTTTTTGCTTTTTAATTTTTGTTTCATTTGTAGTTTAAGTTCACCATCACTTGAGCTTATGCTCGAGTGGTATTCATGTGTTCTATGTCCCAAATCCTTCCTATCATTTGGAAGGTTGTTCTCGAGTTTCTTTTTTGCCACATTGTTCATTTCATAGGTCATTAGAGACCCAATAAGTTCTTCGAGAGGGAATGTTTTAAGGTCCTTGGCCTCTTGAATGGCCGTAACTTTTGGATCCCAACTTTTTGGAAGGGATCTTAAGATTTTAGTGACTAGTTCAAAATTAGAAAAACTTTTACCAAGAGCTTTGAGTCCATTGATGACATCCGTGAACCGGGTGTACATGTCTCCGATGGACTCACTTGGTTTCATCCGGAAAAGTTCATAAGAATGCACAAGGATGTTGATTTTGGACTCTTTCACTCGGCTAGTGCCTTCATGAGTGACCTCAAGAGTTCTCCAAATATCAAAAGCCGAATCACACATTGAAACACGATTAAATTCATTTTTGTCTAGTGCACAAAACAAGGCATTCATAGCCTTTGCATTTAAAGCAAAAACCTTCTTCTCCGATTCATTCCATTCGCTCATCGGAAGAGAAGATTTTTGAAATCCATTCTCGACAATAGACCAAAGCTCAAAGTCCATAGAAATGAGGAAGATTCTCATGCGAGTCTTCCAATATGTGTAATCCGACCCATTAAACAAAGGTGGTCGTGCAATAGAATGGCCCTCTTGCATGCCGGAATAAGCCATCTCTCTTGGGTATTAAACCAAATATGAGAGATAACCTTGCTCTGATACCACTTGTTAGGATCGGAGCGGCACTAAGAGGGGGGGGTGAATTAGTGCAGCGGATTAAAACTTTGGTTTTAATAAAAACTTTCGTACGATAAGAACGGAACTTGAAAAGCTTTAATCTTGAAAACGTATTCTTAAATATGTGCAGCAAAAGTAATAAGGAACTTAAAGCATATAAGAAGGTTTGCAATAATGTAAATAGCAATAATGAAATGCAAACCAAGAATCACGCCGATTTTAGAGTGGTTCGGTCAAATGACCTACTCCACTTGCGAGGCCCCTCTTCGATGAGGCTCCCACCTTCCACTAGCAAGTCTCTTGAAATGGAAGGGTAAATACCCCTCTTACAACTTTTACAAGCGGTTCACTCTCTTACAGATTTTCAACAAGAAAGAAGGAGGTGAACACTAGCAAATTGAAAACAAGACAAGCTAACACTTTTCTAAGGCTTTTCTCTCAAACACTTGCTGCTCAAAAAGTTCTAACCTCAGCTGAGATTTGAGGGGTATTTATAGGCCTCAAGAGGATTCAAATTTTGGGCTCCAAAATTTGAATTCTCTTAGGGTTCCCGGTGCTGGCGGTTCCACCGCCCAGCCAGGCGGTGCCACCGCCCAGGGCTCGGGTGCTGGGCGGTGCCACCGCCCAGCCAGGAGGTGTCACCGCTTGGCTCTCGGGTGGTGGGCGGTGCCACCGCCCAGCTAGGCGGTGCCACCGCCTACAGTGTTTTCAGCCCGACTACAGTGTTTTCAGCCCGACTACAGTGTTTTCAGCCACTAGTTGGGCTTCAATCTTGGCTCTCTAGTTCGCTGGTTTAGCCTAAACCAACTCTGACTTTGGGCCCAGTTGGCCCCTAACCAGGATATAGGATTATCTCTTAATCCTAATCCTAATTACAAGTGGACTACATAACCAAAACACATCCTAAGCAAATTTTCAACCGCGAACGTCGAGTCTTGTTCTGGCGAGCTTTCCGACGAACTTTCTGCCGACGGGCTTCTAGCAAGCTCCCGAACTTGTGATGACTTTAATGAGTAGCCGAGCCTTCTCGGTGATCTCCGTGAACCTCCGACGATCTCTTCGGCGAACTTCCGAAAATTCCGACAGGTTCCCGATTTCTTCTCGGTTGGTTCTGGCAGCATCTCCGACGATTCTTCGGACTCTTAAACGTCCATCGAACTTGACTCCGGTATTCTCGCTTTGTGTTTTTTGGTTATCGTAGTTAATCCTGCACACACAAGCAAACACTCTACTCCGATCTAGACAATTATTATAACGCAAATTGACATTCTGTTGCCCGGCACGTCATTGGTTGGCGCTTCATCCGATTCTTCGGTGCATCGTCCTCTCTTGCAGCTTGTTGCCCAATCGGCGGTTGACCTCCGCAACCCCGATATCCTTGGCGCAATTTCGCTCTCCTTGGCCCGATGCCCGACGCCCGAAGCCTTCTGCCATCCAATATCCTGACGTGATCTCCTCCGACGCAACGTCAATTCCTCCTGCGTTAATTGTCTAATCCTGATCGAGTAGACCTGTATCACTCAAAATGTAGTCAAACATTTAAACACAATCAATTAGTTTCATCATCAAAATCCGAGATTCAACATCCTTATCATAAATAGTCATTTTGAGATAGGAAGGAGATAATGCCTTACTGGTATAAGCGAGGGGGTGGCATCTTGCATTAGTACAACACCAATTCCGATTCCGGAGGCATCCGCTAGTATGGGCATTATCGTCATTGCGACTTTAAGCTTGTCGAGTTCGGTGGTGGCTTTGTCCAACCATTGGAAAGCATATTTTTTCAGCAAGGAAGTAAGTGGTGTACTGATCTTTCCATCATTTTTTACAAACTTATGGTATTAGTCTATTAAACCGAGAAAGTCACGTAGCAATTTTATATTCCTCGAGGTCGGCCAGTTCTGCATTGCTCCAATTTTGAAGGGGTCCACTACTACACCTTCCTTTAATATAATATGCCAAAGATATTTCACCTTCTATTAAATAAAGTAAAAATTCATAGTGGTCATTGTGTGTTCAAAAGGTGGTTTTCGGTATATCTTCTTCGCACACTCGTATTTGATGATGCTCAGATCAAAGGTCTAGCTTTGTGAAGATTTATACTCCCTTTCATCTAGCAATTCATCTACTATTGGAATGGAGTATTTGTCCTTGATGGTTATGCCGTTGAGAGCTCAATAATCAACACAATTGTTATGTTCCGTCCTTCTTTCGTACGAGGAGCACCGGTGAAGAGTAGGGGCTACAACTTGGCCAAATAACTCCTGTTTCGAGCATCTCTTTTACAATCCTTTTTATTTCATCCTTCTGGAGATGTGGATACTGATATAGCTGAGTATTTGCTGGAGATTTTCCTAGAAGAATCGTTATATAATGATCATGCCGACGGGTAAGAGGTAGGTTGCGTGGTTCGTCAAATATATCTGAAATTTTAGCAAGTAATGGAAGTAGATTTGGATCTTCAAATTCTATTGGCTCTCCCTTAGTTTGCTGCTCAAGTTGTACCAAAAATCCACTGCATACTTTATGCAAAATCTTCTCCATTTGTTGTGTGCAAATCGTCGTTACGTCACCCTCACGTTTCCCGTGCAGTATCACCTGTTTCTCCTTACTGTAAAATTTCATAATTAGTTTCATAAAATTCCAAGAAATATCACCTAATATTGTCAACCATTTAATTCTAAGAATGGCCTCATGATCATCAAGAGGGAGGAGGAAGAAATATGCAATTATCTCTTGGTCCTGTAGCAACAATTTCACCTGCGAGCATCTTTGGTCACACTTTAGGGTTTTACCGTTGGCGACCTTTACATCGGACTTGTTGCAACCTTTGATGTGGAGTGCCATCCGAGCTACAACCTTACTATTTAGGAAGTTATTAGTACTGCCCGTGTCGATGAGAATAGTGATCGGTTGTTGTTTGAGAAGGCCTCCAACTTTCATCGTTTGCAGGTTTGAGTAGCCAGCTAGTGCGTGTACCGTAATGTCGGTCAGTTATGGCTCTTCTTCCATATCTTCTTCTTCATGTTCAAGGCTCTCTTCTGGATATTCAATGACCTTTTCTTCTACTAGTTCAATCATAAGAAGTCTCCCTTTACTACAATAATGCTCACGGCTCCATGACTCGTCGTAGCGCCAACATAACCCCTTTGCATATCACTCCCGAAGCTCTTCTCTTGTCAACCTTTTCGGTGCAGGGACTCGGTCGATAGTAGGGGGGGCTGAGGGTTCAGTATTGCTGGTTGAGGAGTGACCCTAGTCCTCCGGGCTTCATGGTTCAATCGCTCCTCTTGAAATCGTGCGAAAGAGATAGCTACCATATGTTGAATATCAGATTTTGATGATGAAACTAATTGATTGTGTTTAGATGTTTAACTGCATTTTGAGTGATGCAGGTCTACTCGATCAGGTTTAGACAGTTGACGCAGGAGGAATTGACGTTGCGCTGGAAGAGATCACGTTAGGATATTGGATGGCTGAACGCTTCGGACGTCGGGCATCGGGCCAAGGAGAGTGAAACTGTGCCAAGGATATCGGCATTGCGGAGGTCAACCGCCGATTGGGCAACAAGCCGCAAGAGAGGATGATGCGCCGAAGAATCGGACGAAGCGCCAACCAATGACGTGCCGGGCAACAGAATGTCAATTCGCTTTATAATAATTGTCTAGATCGGAGTAGAGTTTTTGCTTGTGTGTGCAGGATTAACTACGATAACGACGAAGATATAAAGTAAAACAAAGTGTCGGAGTCAAGCACAAAGGATTCATTGCGAGTTCAAGAGTTCGACGGAAGTCCGAAGGTTCGTCGGGAATGCTGTCGAAACTAGCCAAGAATGAGTAGGGAGCTTGCCGAAGGGTTTTTCGGAAGCTCGCCGGAAGGTTCGTTGGAAGTTCGCGGAGCTCACCGAGAATGATCGGAGCTTTCCGAAGAAGATCATTGGAACTCGCCAAGATCAAATCGTGAAGTCTAGGAGCTTGTCGGGAGTCCGCAGAATGGTTTCCGAGAGTTTATCGGAAGACCGTCGGAAGTTCGCCGAAAGCTCGCCGGAAGAAGTCTTGACTTACGGACTTTGTAATAGCTTATAAAATGTCTTTAAATTCGTAGTTATCATGTTAATTAGAGTTAGGATTAGGTGTTAATCCTATAACCCAAGTAGGGGCTAATTAGGCCCGAGTTCGAACTGGTTTGGGCCAAGTTTGGAGCTCAACCAGTGAGCTGATTTGGCCTAGGCGGTGGCACCGCCCAGCACCTGAGAGCTGGGCGGTGACACCTCCTGGGCTGGGCAGTTGCACCGTCCAGCACCCGAGCGCTGGGCGGTGGCACCTCCAGCATCGGGAACCCTAAGAGAATTCAAATTTTGGAGCCCAAATTTGAATCCTCTTGAGGCCTATAAATACCCCTCAAATCTCAGCTGAGATTACAACTTTTTGAGCAGCAAGTGTTTGAGAGAAAGGCCTTAGAAAAGTGTTAGCTTGTCTTGTTTTCAATTTGCTAGTGTTCACCTCCTTCTTTCTTTCTGAAAATCTGTAAGAGAGTGAACCGCTTGTAAAAGTTGTAAGAAGGGTATTCACCCTTCACTTTCAAGAGATTTGCTAGTGGAAGGTGGGAGCCTCATCGAAGAGGGGCCTCGCAAGTGGATGTAGGTCACTTGACCGAACCACTTTAAAAACGGCGTAATCTCTGGTTTGCATTTCTTATTATCATTTACATTACTGCAAACCTTCTTACTTGCTTTGTTTCATCATTATCTTTGCTGCTCAACTTTGCGAATACGCTTTCAAGTTAATCACTTCCGATTCTGATTTTTATCGTACGAAAGATTTGTCGAAATCAACGTTTTAATCCGCTGCACTAATTCACCCCCCCGTCTTAGTGCCGCTCCGATCCTAACACCATAAGCGTGTACGGTTGTCGCGCTTTAACTTCTCCCCGAATCTCCGGTTTCAAGCTCTCAATGAAGGTCCCCAATAGCTGTTTTTGAGACCAATCACAAGTTTGATTAGATAACCTTTCAAACCTGATTTGGTACTCCTGAATGGTGGAGATTTGTCGGATCTTTGCTAGTTGTCCGTCAATGTTCTTATAATTGGTTGGTCCAAAGTGGATCAGTAGTCCTTCTTTGAATTGTCACCATGAGAGGACTCCATGAGTGTTTTCAAACTAGTCAAACCACTATATGGCATCCCCTTCAAGATGTATAGCCATAATTTCTACCATAGATGCGTCCGCGGTTTTGTGGTACTGAAAATATCGCTCCGTGCGCGAGATCCAACCAATCGGGTCTCCTTCTTCCCATCTAGGGAAGTCTACCCTCATGCGTGGATAGTTGGGATCGATCATAGAACCTCCCATCTCTTGGAAGTCATCTCATCGGGCTTGGTGCGATTGATTAGGGCTCTCCCTTTGATGTGATTTCTTTGGGCTTGGTGGTCGACCCAAACTGAGTTCGGTAAAGAGAGTCTGAATCTTATCTTTCATTCATGCCTCAAAGGCTTCGAATTTAGCATTGATTGCCTCCTTAGATGTCATAATATATGCCTCCAAATCTGTGATGTTAAGATCTCTCTTTTGTTATCGGGTTAAAGGCATGTATAAGTTGAGAGAAGTGATGGTCGAAAGGGTTGGTGGATTGGTGAATATAGACTATGGTTTAGGCTTGTTTTGTGGCTGTTTTGGGTGCAGTTTAAGGGTGTGGTTTGGTAGAATTTTAGGGCTGTGGATGAAAGTTTTAGATCTATGGTAGATGGCAGCAAAGGTTTGATAGAAATCAATGGAAGTTGCCGCAGGCATGTGTTGTCTTATAAGAGCATAATTGTCGTCGAAGAAACAAGCGGTTTCTTGATAAAATTTCCACTAAACACTTGAGAAATTTAAGGAGAAAATTGACAGCAAAATCTTAGTTTATATGACAGTAAAGATGCCTAATTTAATAAAGAAAATTTTGGCAGTATAATAGCAAAAAAATTGATGCAAGTTGCGATAGCAGAATTCTCATCGAAAAATTTCAACGACTTACGACGAAAATTTATAGCGACACAAATCATTTTTAGAGATGAATTCCTTAATAGATCAATCTTAGATGGAAGCCAAGATTATCTATGAAGTGTATAAGAAATTTCATCAAAAAAAGATTGTAAATAGATGGGTTAAGACAATAATATGCGGTTGAAATTTTCTGCATCACATATTTTCAAGTGTAGCAGATTAGATATAAAAGATCAATAGTTTATATTAAGAATTTTTTGACAAAACCAAAGGGAAATCCACTATTAGGAAGTATCAAAGCTATCATAAAAATTTCATAGAGATTTGGATAGAAAAAACATAGTAGCAAGATCAAACAAACTATGCTGCGGTTGGAATTTTACAGTGCAGATTTTCAAGTATAGCAGATTATACGTAAAAGATCAATTATTTATATTGAGAATTTTTTGACAAAACTAAAGGAAAATATGCTGTTAGGAAGTGTCAAAGTTTTCATAAAAATTTCGTAGAGGTTTGGATAGAAAAAATGTAGTAGCAAGATCAAACAATCTGTGCTATGTGGCTGAAATTTTACAATGCAGATTTTCAAGTATAGCAGCTTAGACATAAAAGATCAATAGTTTATATTGAGAATTTTTTAACAAAACCAAAGGAAAATCTATTGTTAGGAAGTGTCAAAGCTCTCATAAAAATTTTGTAGAGATTTGGATAGAAAAAATGCAGTAGCAAGATCAAACAGACTGTGCTATGCGGTTGGAATTCTGCAATGTATCTTTCGTCATAGAGATGAAAATTTTACGACGAAAACTTTATGCAGCAATATAGGAATAATTTTTTTTGGATTTTTGAATAAGGATAACTAAATTGCAGCAGTAGTATAGTAGGAAACCAGAACCTATTATAATTCATAGGGAGATCAAAGGATGATCCGCGGTGGTGGAGATGACGGCGGAATTTGGTGACGATCTTTTAAGCAATTGTGGGAATTGCTTTGGGTGGCTGTGGAGGGCTGATGGATGGCTATGGAAGGGTAGCGAGATGCCAAGAATGCTGCTCTGATATCAGGTGGTAGAACCCTTATAGAACTCTTTAGGAGATTGGCCTCCTTGGAACTCTATAGGGGTTCCTCCCTCCAAGTTGCTGCTCAAAGGCTGCAGAAAAAATTCATCTGTTGCTTATCAAAAGAGGATGAATACATGGCTATTTATAGGGTTTATAAACCCTAACTCCTAATAGAACTCTTAGTCAATTAAGACTTCTAATATGACTCCTACTCAAGACTCCTATTTCTTTACAACTCATAATTCTTCTATAAGAAATAACCTTCAAACCCTAGCCAACCTCTTCACCTCTTTAATAGGGGTTGGTTTAGATAGGTTTTACATGAATGCCCCTCTCAATTATGATTCTCCTAGCTAGAGTCCTAATAGATATCCATATGAAATCAAATCCCTATAAAAATACACAAATGCTTTCATTATCACACATGAGAATTCATCTTTCAAGGATTAATATATCCATTGAAATTCCTTCAATTATTCATGGGAGAGGAGTATCACATAAAGGAAAAATTCACAAATAAAACTTGAAGAGCATTACATCAAATCCATTTCTTATTAAAAATTCATAAGAGTGAAATCCGTGAGAGATGCATTTGTCAATGATTTCCATAAATCAAACATTAAGATATGTATAAACACTTTATGAATTTATAAAATATTTCGTTATAACCTATCATCACTACTTGTATGAGATAATATCATCAATGCTTGTAGCACTCAAAAGTTAAGAATCCGATATTACATCATGTATGATTAAAACTTCTCAATATTCAATAAAGATCATAATAATCAAAGTAAACATGATATTGCATCATTGTATGATAACATGCTCATCATTTAAAAAGATCACAACATCATAGAAACTTTTAGCATCAAAGCATAAAATTCCAACATCAAAGTAAACATTTTATTGAAGCACACAACCTTATCATCATGTAAAATTTGCATTATAGAATTATCAGCACATAATTTAAGTGAGTAATCCAAAGAATCAAGAAAGTCCAAAAATGAAATTTAACAAATTCATGCATTCGAACAAATTAACATTCCTAACTTCGCAAATGATCATCAAATAATGCATCAGGTTATAAATACCAAAAGTTGAATGTATCAATGAATTTATTCATTTAAAAAATTTATTAAGTCTAATTCTTAGAGTGATACATTCATCAAAGTAAGCATAGAATTTCACCATCGGAGTAAGCAACATAAGATTACAACATAAAAGAGATTACAATGAAATTTTTGCATCAAAGTAAGCAGCATTTTAAGATTACAAACAGTAAGGTAATCAACATAAGATTACAAAATAAAAGTAAGCATAATACAATAGAGAGATTTCACCCCCTGCTCATTCAGGTGGTGGTAAGTTAAAATATCTAAACAAGGTATTAAACTATCGGTGAATCTACTGCAACTTAGTTAAGATTTGATCTTGGCATTGTTGAAGTCGATCTTGTCATTGTTCAAAACGATCCATTCGAGTCCCTATGTCGTCGATAGATGAGGGAGGTGCTTGCTCTATTGGAGGTGATTCCTCAAAGGGACCAATTAGAGGAGATTGCTTACCCCTAAAAATTAGTGTTTCGGGTTTTGGTTCTGGTTGGAGGGGATCAGTCCTTCTAGGCAGTCTAGTCCATATTCCATTTCTAAATGTACATCTCATCCATCGAAGTAGATTTCTATTTATGATACTAAATCTATCTAGTTTGATAACTTCTTCTTCGGGTGGAATAGTAATATCATAGGCATAAAGTAGTCTTATGATTAAGCCATCATATGGAAGCATCATGTCCCTTTTTTATAGTTCAATCATGTTTTGTTGGATTAGGTAACCAAAACAATTGTTATGTCCCTTCATAATCCAATACATGGTACCTAATTCCATTTGGCTTACTTCATCATGGTGATATTGCTTTAGGAGAATGATACTTATCAGGATGTAATGAAGTATTTTAGTGCTTAAAGATAGTAAATATTCGCAGCTTTTTGAAAGAATCGTTAAGTTAGGATTGCCAAAAATTGTTCCTAAGGCATCAACGTAAGTAGTCCCAACTGTTTCATCATCCCATTATCCTTTAAAATAACACCCTCTTTCTTTTACTGGAATTCCTATGATGTTGTAAATGATTCTATCCGTAATGGGTATATGATGTCCTAGTAGATAAGAAGATACCCTTTCATCTTTATCTACATGTAAATTGTTGTAAAATAGCCTAACAAATCTAGGGTAGATAGGTTCAACCATTTGAAGAATTGGAAGAATGTCTAGATTTGTAAACCATTGAATAGGTTCCAAATCACTTAATTTGTCTAAATCAACATATTTACCCTTATGAACATGTATAGACTCTATGGATGAAAATTTTAGGGCATGTTGATTAGAATAAAAAAGTAGGGAGTCATAATTTTCATCTATTCTTCTCTTCCCTTTGTCCCTAGAGGATCTTCTAGAAGCCATGAGACTAAACACATAAATGATGAGAGAACTACACATAAGAGGCAAGATCTATCAATAAATTGAGAGAAGAGGTTTGAGAATTACCGTTGTAGTAATCTTCTTGAAAGGTTGAGATTGATCCTTGGATTTGAAGAAGGGGAGGGTTTCCTTGAGTTTCTAGAGGAGGATCAAGAAGAATGAGGGGTGGAGAGGTGTTTAGAGGTGTGAGGAAGGAATGTAGGAGGGCTTGGGGTCGGTTCTACCGCTAGCCCTAAGTGCCTTTTTATAGGGCAGAGTTATGGGCAGTGCCACCGCCAGCTGGGCGGTGCCACCGCCTACAACCAGTGCCACTGTCGGTGCACTGTTTTAAACCCTGTGGCTTCTCAATAGAAACAGTGCCATTGCTAGGGCACTGTTTTCCTCAACTTATCACTTTTCCTTTTAAAGCATTATGGCTTCCCAATAGGCAAGAATTCTTGCTTACTCTTTCAAGCAGCATCATAGTCATTTTGTGGTGTGAATGCTTGTTCGTGTGAATCTCGTACCAAGTCAGTTTTCATAAATGGGAGGGAGAACTCTTATTGAAATTATTAATTCATAAAAGATCAATCGTATCAATGTTCCATGAATCATATTTGTAATGAGAGATAATAGCAAATGAAGACTCATTTTTCAAATGTCAAGAAATCCATAAATTGTGAGAAAGGAATTCATGCATAAAAATTCTCAAGTTTCAAATATTGAGAGATTATAATCAAATGTTTATCACTTAAGATTTCAAATAATAATTACATCATCAATCATCAAACATGATCTTATTTTAATTCTAATGATATTTTCTTTGTGTGTTTCCTTTTTTTTGTTTTTGGCTTAGAGAGCTTTATGAGATATTTTGGATCTCTTGGTCATAAGCCTTGAGCATCCAAAATCAAAGTATCATCTCTTGCTCCTAGCTTATGATGGTGTATTTTTCTAGAAAAAGAGATGATTTTTAGGTACCCATTTGACCTTGGGTACTTCAAAAATTGATCTATATAGCTTATCATGTTGCATTGAGTCATTTGAGGTTCTTTTAGGAACCCAAATCAATTTATATGGATTACATTTCTTAAATGGACAATGATAAGCTACATGCCCAAATTTATAACAAAAGTTACATTTCTTTCGGGGTGAAATATTCAAAGTAGGGCCTTTAATAAAGGTGGTTGGATTTTGGTGAGTGCTACTCACAAATCCAATTCTGCCTTTTCTATGAATGTGACCCTTATTGGCAAGGATCATGTTCAAGGATTTGCTACCAACCTCAAACTTTTCTAAGGTTTTTTTAAGTAGCAAGTTTTCTTTTTGAAGTGATTCTAGTCCATCACATTTCGTATATGAAGCCATACTATCATTATGCTCAACTTTTAATCTATCAAAATTGCTAATAAGAGAAGCATGTTCCTTTTTTAAAGAGTTATATTTTTTACTCAAGATTTTACATTCATCAAAAAATTCATGAAAAGCACTTGAAAGCTCATCGAAAGTTAAATTTGTGTCTAATAAACTTGTTACCTCATCTCTAATAGTCATTAGCGCATAGTGAGCAACTTGCTCGGTATTGGTTGGCTCTTCTTCTTCGGAAGCACTTGAGTCATCCCATGTAGCTTTGAGAGCCTTCTTCTTTGGTTGCCTCCTCTTTGCTTGGGGATATTCACTCTTGAAGTATCTCAGCTTCTTGCATTCATGACATATCACTTGTTCTTTCTTAGGTTCAAATTTATTTTTAGTATCATTTTTAAATTTATTTCTTTTTATGAATCTTTTGAACTTCTTTGTTAAGAGTACCACGTCATTATCAAAGTCCTCATCACTTGATTTTTCTTTCAAGTGATCTTCTTGTGTTCTCAGTGCCATATCCTTCTTGTTCTTTGGTAGGGTGTCCTCAAGCTCTTCATGAGCTTTACATATCATTTCATAGGTCATTAGTGACCCAATTAGTTCTTTAAGAGGAAAATTATTTAGATCTTTGGCCTCTTGAATAACTGTTACTTTAGGGTTTCAACTTTTTAGAAGAAATCTTAAAATATTATTAACAACTTTAAAATCCGAGAAACTTTTACCAAGTCCTTTTAGACCATTGACGACATCTGTAAATCGGGTGTACATGTCTCCAATGGTCTCACTCGGTTTCATTCGAAACAACTCATAAGAATACAATAAAAGATTAACTTTTGACTCCTTCACTCTACTAGTGCCTTCATGAGTCACTTCGAGTGTGTGCCAAATGTCAAAAGTCATTTCACAAATCGATACTCGATTAAACTCGTTTTTATCTAATGCACAAAATAAGGCATTCATAGCCTTTGCGTTTAAAGCAAAAGTCTTTTTTCTCCAACTCATTCCAATCGTTCGTTGGAATAGAAGACTTTTGAAAGTCAATTTCTACAATATTCCATAATTCAAAATCCATTGAAATTAGGAAGATCCTCATTCTAGTCTTCCAATATGTGTAATCCGTCCCATTGAACATGGGCGGACGTCTAATTGAGTGACCCTCTAGGTTGCCAGCAAATGCTATCACTCTTGGGTTTAAAACCAAATGAGAGTGAACCTTGCTCTGATACCAATTGTTAGGATCAAGAGCGGCACTAAGAGGGGGGGGGTGAATTAGTGTAGTTGAAAACTTTCACGATTTTAGAAAATTATTCATTTTGTTTAAAACCGATTCTGACAAAAATGGTTTCAATTTAATTAGTTTCAGAGAGAAGTTGAAATTGAAAGCTTTCAAAAAAGTGCAAGAGAAGATTAAGGAGGTTTGTAGTAAAGTAAATTGCACAAATGAAAAGCAAACCGGAATTTAGATTGGTTCGGTCAAGATGACCTACATCCACTTTCAGATTCCTCCTTTGACGAGGTCACCGGCATCCACTAAAGGCCTTCTTTCAAAATGTGAAGATCGAACACCTCTTCACAGCACTTTCTCCTTTTCCCGGGTTTAGGAAACAACCCTTACAAGTCTCACTCCTCTTTCTTGGATGGTTACAAGGCTAAGAGATGATGGAGGTGAACTCTAACTTTTACAACACTTTTATGACTCAAGAATTCTAGATTAAGCCAATGCTTTCGTGCCCTTTTATGCAGAAAAGGGTGGGGTTTTTATAGGCCCCAATGGCTTCAAAATTAGAGCCAAAAAGTGTCATATCCCTAGAATCCAGGGTACTAGCGGTACCACAATCGAACATGGGCGGTACCACCGCTAGCAGCACTGTTGCCAGCGGTACCACCACCCAAAAATCAAGGGCATTGCCTTCCAGGCGGTGCCACCGCTGGCCATATTTTCAGGGGTTGAATTGGTAGCTCACTTCGACACAATTCAGCCCTGTTAAGGGCCCAATTGGCCCATAATTAAGTTAGTGGGATCACCTCCCAATCCTAACTTAATTTTTGCTCTAACTATGATAATTAAGACATAATTATAGTGCTTCTTGTTTCGGTGCGTCAATTGCTCTTTCGGCGTACTTTCGGCGAACATCCGACGAACTCTCGGTAATGTTCCGGCGGACTCCCGGCAAGCTCCTGGACTTTTACGACGATCTTCTTGGCAAGTTCCAATGAGCTTCTTTGGCAAGCTCCTAGACTTCTTAGTTGGTTCCGGTAGAACTTCCAACGAACGTCCGGACTTCCGTTGAACTCTCGAACTCCCAATAAGATCTTGATCTGGACTCCAGCACAACACCTGCTTTATGTCTTACTGCTATTGTAGTTAATCCTGTATACTTTTCTCAATGTATAGATTAGATCAAACAAATTACAATTGACTTCATCATCAAAATCCGAGATTCAATTGATACTACATTGTTTATTAAAAAATTTAAAAATATTTTTTTTATTTTTAAATTTATATTGATGACATTATCTTTGGTTCTACAAATGAATCCTTATATGAATCGTTTGCCAAAAATATGAGTCAAGAGTTTGAAATGAGTCTAATAGGTGAACTAACTTTCTTTTTAGGCTTACAAATCAAACAACTTAGTAATGATATTTTCCTTAGCCAAACAAAATATGCATTAGACTTGCTAAAATGATTTAATATGGACAATTTAAAGACTATCAACACTCCTATGAGTACCTCCACCAAGTTAGATATTGACGAAAATAGAGAAAGCTTTGATCAGAAGGCTTATAGGGGTATGATAGATAGTTTACTATACCTCACCGCAATTAGACCGGACATCATGTTTAGCATAGGACTTTGTGCTAGGTTTCAATCTAATCCTAAATTATCTCCTCTTAAAGCAGTCAAAAGAATACTTATATATCTTAAATGAACCATAAATCTAGGATTATAGTATCCAAAATCCAAAAACTTTAAATTAATTGCTTATGCTGATGCGGATTTTGTTGGATGTAGATTAGATAGAAAAAACACATCTGGAACGTGTCAATTTTTAGGACAAACACTTGTCTCTTGGTCTTCTAAGAAATAAAACTCGATTGCATTATCCACAACTAAAGCTGAATATATTGCAGCTAGTGCATGTTATGCACAAGTTGTATGGATGATAAATACATTGGAAGATTATAAAATTTACCTTAAGAATATTCCTATAAAATGTGATAATACACGTGCAATATGTTTAATAAAAAATCATATTAAACACTCTAGAATTAAACACATTGACATTAGGTATCACTTTATACGAGATCTTGTTAATAATCATGATGTAATTTTAGAGTTTATTGATATAAAGCATCAATTAGTCGATATCTTTACAAAACCTTTAAATGAAGAATAATTTGATTTTATTAGAAGGGAATTAGGGATGTTAAATTGTCTGAATGCATGAATTTGTTGAATTTTGGACTTTCTCGATTTTTCTTTTTTCACTCACTTGAATCATGAACTATGCAATAAGTCATATGAATCTTATCATATGCATTTTTTTTTACGATGTTTGCGTACAAATTTTATATGATGAATCATGAATTTTGGTGTAAATTTTTACATGATGCGAATCTTTACATGATGAGCTTATAATGTGTAAATGAGTGTGTGCACTTCATAATGATAAAAATCTTGCAAGATGAAACCACTCAAGGTCAGCACCACAACGCATCACAATCGGAGTAGTGCTCACTACATGTAGGCGGTGGCACCGCCCAGCAGGCGGTAGCACCACTAGTTGTCATGGGTTATAGGTGGTGCCACTGCCCGCAACCTGCCTTATAAATAGAACAAGTTAGGGCCGGCGGTAGAACCGACCCCAACCCATTCTAAACTTCTCCAAAGAGCCCCAAACCTCTTGATCCTCTTGTTCTCCCTCCAGCAACTCAAAAGAATCCTCATTTTCTACTAAATCAAGGATCAATCTCAAACACCATCTTGGTAATCAAAAGAAGGAGAAACTACTAAGGTAATCCCTAAACCAAATTGATTTCCCCCTATGCATTACCTATGTTTGCCTCTTATTTATCTTCATAATTGTAGTCTCCATGAGTTCTAGAAGATTCTCTAGGGAAAAAGGGAAGAGGAGATTATATGAAAACTATGACTCCCTACTTTTCGATTCTCATCAACATGCCCTTAAATTTTCATCCATAGAATCTAGAAATGTTCATAAGGGTGAATATGTTGATTTAGAGGAATTAAGTTATTTGGAACATATTCAATGGTTTGCTAATCTATACATTCTCTCAATGCTTCAAATAACTGAACCTATCTACCCTAGACTTGTTAGGCTATTTTACAACAATTTATATGTAGATGAAAATGAAAGGGTATCTACCTATCTCTTAAGACATCATATACCTATTACGAATAGCATAATTTGTAATCTAAATAGGAATTACAGAAAAAAAAAAAAAAGGCTATTATTTTAGAGGCCAATGGGATGAAGAATCAGTTGGGACCACTTATTCTAAAGCCTTAGGAACCATCTTCGGTAATCCAAACTTGTCTATTCTTCCAAAAAGCTACGAATATTTACTACCTTTCAACACCAAACTACTTCATCACATCTTGATAAGCATTATAATTCCAAAACAATATCATCATGATGAAGTGAACCAAATGGAAGTAGGAACAATGTATTGGATTATGAAAGGACATGAAAATTGCTTTGGCTACCTAATATAACAAAATATGATTGAACTATCGAAAAAGGATATGATGCTTCCATATGGTGGCCTGATCACAAGATTAATCCATGCTTATGACATAGTTATCCCACCTGATGAAGAAGTTTTGAAGCTAGATAGATTTAATGTCATAAATAGAAACCTACTTCGAAGATTAAGGTGTACATTCAGAAATGGGATATGGACTAGACTACCAAGAAGGACTAATCACCTCCCACCTGAACTAGAAACACCAATATTTAGGGGTAATCAATCTTCTCTCACTGATTCCTTTGAGGTAACTCCTCCAGTAGAGCAAGCACCCCCCTTATCTATCGACGATATAGGGACTCGGATGGATCGATTTGAACAACGTTAAGATCGATTTGAACAACGACAAGATTAAATTCGAATTGAGTTACAATAGATTCATCAACAACTTAATACCTTGTTTAGACATTCTGACTTGCCACCATTTGAATAAGCTGTGTATGTCTTTTTGCTAATGACAAAGGGGGAGAAATGGATGAAATCCCTCTCTTTTATTGTTGTAAACTTATTTTGTTTACTTTGATGTTGTACTCTTAAAATGCTACCTACATTGATGTTGAAATTCTATGCTTACTTTGATGCTGAAAATTTCTATGATGTTATAATCTCTTTAATGCTGAGAATTTCTAATGTTATCATATAATGATGCAATATTGGATTCTTAATATTATGAACTTTTGAGTGCTACAATGCAATAATGATAATATTTCATGCAAGTAGTGATGAAAGGCTATGCTGAAACATTTTATCATTCATGAAGTGATTATACATTTAATATCTTGATGACTTGAAATTATGTTCATGCACAATGTATGCGATTTCTAAATTTGATCAAAGCTTGAATTCAAGGTTGTGAATTCAAGTTTATATCTTCTCGAGTATGGCATATAGATAGGGGGAGTTAAGGTTAACTCCTTCACCAATTAATTGTCATCATAAAAAAGGGGGAGATTCTTGAATCTCGGATTGTGATGATGAAATCAATTGGTAAATTACTTGACCTAATCTATGTGTTAAGATAAGTGTATAGAATTAACAATGATAGCAGAAAAGCATAAAGTAGATAATGGGTCGGAGTTGAAGATTCAAACGATATACCGGGAGCTCACCGAGAGCTCATCTAAAGATCGCTGAGAGTTTGTCAGAAGATCGCTAAGAGTTTGTCATTAAAAGCTCGTCGGAAGATCGTCGAGAGAAGATCACCGAGAGTTCGTCGGAAGATCACTGAGAGTTTGTCAGGAGTTCGCTGGAAGCGCACTGAAAGACTCATCGAGAAATTCATCGAAGGATCGCTGAGGGAAAAATTGACATACCGGACTAATTGCTTGCCTTTAATCATAATTAGAATTGTAAATTGAGTTAGGATTGGGAGGTGATCCTACTAACAGAGCCAACTGGGCCCTTAATAGGGCTAATTGGGTCGGATTAGATAACCCATTCAACATCTAAAATCACGGCCGGCAGTAGCACCACCGGGGCCGGCGATGGCACCACTTGAGACTCGGTCTCCCAAGTATTTTGAGCAGTGGTACTGCCCAGTGTCAGGTGTCAAGCAGTGGTATCGCCCAATAATGACGGTGGTATCACTAGTACCCCGAAATCCGGAGATATGATACTTTTTGGCTCCAATTCTAAAGCCAATTGTGGCCTATAAATACCCTACCCTTTTCTGCATAAAATGACATGAAAGCATTGGCATAATCTTGGATTTTTGAGTGTTAAAGTGTTGTAAAAAGTGTTAGAGTCCTCCTCCTCCCTTTCTAAGTATTGAGATCATTCAAGAGAGGTGTGAGACTTATAAGGGTTATCTCATAAACCCGTAAAAAGGATAAAGCACTGTAAAAAGTGATTGGTCTTTGCCTATTGAAGGAAGGTCATTAATGGATGCCAGTGACCTTGACGGAGGAGGAATCCGAAAGTGGATGTAGGTCACAATGACCGAACCACTCTAAATTCTGGTTTGCATTTCGTTTTGAGCAATTTACCTTTTTTGCAAGCTACTTTACCTTCTTACTGCTTTCTCTACACTCCCATATGCTTTTAAATTAAAATCTTTATGAAACAAGTTTTATCACAATCGGGTTTAATCGAAACGAAGACTTTTGAAACGGAGAAAGAGTTATCGTTTACGGTCCTAAAAGTTGATATCAGAGCCACGTTACTCTTAGTATCGTTTACGGTCCTAAAAGTTGATATCAGAGCCACGTTACTCTTAGTATCATTTACGGTCCTAAAAGTTGATATCAGAGCCACGTTACTCTCAGTTGGTTTAACTCCTAAGAGAGTTTAAATGACTTTTAGTAGTAATCTAGAAGGATACTCTATCACTCGTCCTCCTATGTTCAATGGGACGGACTAAACATATTGGAAAACATGAATAAAAGTTTTCTTGCTTTCTATGAGTTTTGATTTATGGAATATTGTTGAACTTAGTTTTCAAACACCCTCTAAACCTATGAACGAATGGAATGATTTTGAGAAAAAAAATTTTTCTTTAAATACGAAAGCTATGAATGTTTTATTTTACGTTTTAAACAAAAATGAGTTTAATTGTATTTCTATATGCAAAACTGAACATGATATTTGTCACACACTTGAAATCACTCATGAAGGCACAAGTAGAGTAAAATAATCTAAAATAAATCTTTTGATGCATAGTTTTGAATTATTTCGAATGAAACCAAGCGAAACCATTAGAGATATGTACACTCATTTTATGGATGTCGTTAATGGTTTAAAAGCTCTTGGTAAATATTTTTCGAATCTTGAACTTATTAATAAAATTTTACGATCCCTTCTAAAAAGTTAGGATCCAAAAGTAACTACTATTCTAGAAGCAAAGGGCTTGAACTGTTTTTCTCTTGAAGAACTCATAGGGTCATTAATGACCAATAAAATGATTTTCGAATCACATGAAGAACATAAGAACAACCTTCTAAAGAACAGGAAGGATATGACACTTAGAACAGAAAAAGATCACTCAAGCGAGAGCTCAAGTGAAGATGACATAGAACTCCTCACAAAAAAATTAAAAAGTTCATGAAAAAGAACAAGACTCAATTAAAACAAGAATCTAAAAATGAACACAAAAAGGACACAACCACTTGCTATAAATGTAAGAAGCCAGGACACTCTAAAGATGAGTATACAAAATTGAAGAAGAAGTTGCCAAAGAAGAAAAAAGTACCCAAGGCAACGTAGGATGAATCGAGTGCATCTGAAGACGAGGGGTAAACCAATGAAGAAGAAGTGGCGAACTATGCTTTGATGGCTCTCGACGACGAGGTAAATGACTCAACCGAAACTCATTTTAAATTACTAAATGCTTTCCATGATTTATATGATGATTTAAAATTAGTTGGTAAAAAATATAAATTGTTATAAAAGGGTTATGCTTCTCTCTCTCGTATTTTTAAAAAATTAAAAATAAGCATGATAATTGCATGTTAACCCCCTATACTCAATGTAAAGAATTAGATTCACTTAAGAAGGAAAATACGTCATTACAATAAACTTTATATAAATTTAAAAGTAGTAACAAATCTTTAAACATGATTCTTGCCAATAAGAGTCATGTTCATAGAAATAAAGAAATCAGTTTTTTGAGTAACACTCAACAAAAGCAAACTACTTTTGTTAAAGGACCCATATTACATGTTTCTCTTGAAAATAAATATAATTTTTATGGTAGACATGGTCATTTTTTATATAAATGTTCATTTAAAATATATGACTTGCATAAATTAGTTTGGGTTCATAAAGAAACCACAAATGCTCTTATGCCAAAAGACAAGATATGTAGATCTAACCATAAGGGACCCAAAGCTAAATGGGTACCTAGAACAAACTCATCTTTCTTATAGACATCTCTACAATTGAAGCTAGGAGCAAAAATTAAAATTTTAATAGTGGATGCTCAAGGCATATGATTGGAGATCCAAAACACTTCACAAAGCTCACTAACCGAAACAATAATAATAATAAAAAATATTGGAATTAGAATTATTGGTGACAAATCTTTTGATTAAAAATATTATCATTTATATTATTTTTTAAATAAAAATAAAAATAATATTTTATAAAATAATATAAAATCAAAGTTCCTAAAGAAATTGTGACAATGTTTAGGGCAACGGAACTGGTTAGGTCAAGTTACTGTATTAGCACCGAAAACAACAATTGAGCTTCAGAAATTTGAACTCTAAACATTTTTCAGAAATGTTTTCATTATTTGGTCAAGAATGAAAATGTCTGAAATGGGAAGATGGGTCATGAGACGCATCATCGTAATTAAATGTCTGAAATGGGGCAGAAACTGTCCACGCTTCTTTAGAACCACTAAGGGCCTCAGGGCTACCATCGTAAATATATTCCGAATAAGGCGACAGCGGCTTCAGACTATACTAATCGACCTCATCTGTTATGTGTTTTTGATTTGTTTTTCGAGCTTCATCTCATTTCTCACCCCCTTCTCTCTTTCGATCGTCGTGGTCCGTCGAGCCTAGAGCTTAGGGTTTGTGCTTTATTCCAGGAATAGGTGGTCTCACTCCATTGAGATCTAAGGATAGGTTTCCCCCTCTCGCTGCTTGCGCTCTTCTGATCCCCGTTCGCCCTCCGGTATCGTTCTGGGAAGCCCTAATCCCATCTTCCTGTGCTCTTGAAGTATTGCGGTGAAGGCTGCCCTTGTAGGAATTTCCCAGACTGCGCCGTAAAGTCTCACCTATTCCTCCAGCTCCGTAGCGAAATGGGCGGACGAGCGGTCGTCTCCGATGAGGAAGGTGCAAAATTGCTTCTTGTTCGATGTGCTTTTATTTTGTCTTCATTAAATCCCTTTTTTTCACCCCGTCGTTCTTTTTTGGTTCATAGATGAGATCGAAGAGGATGCGGAAGAACGTGCCATGGAGCAGGATGCTGATGATGTTGGCGATAGGGGCAATGACGACGAGGAGGAAGACGAGGAAGGTAGACTTGGAATTCAACTGATGCCTGTCACTTGTGATGATTATAGTTCCTAGGGTTTCGGATTTTGGGACAGTTTTTTTTAATTGCTTAGTTGAGTTGTTCTCTGCCAGCAGAAGAGGGCCAAGATGAGTACGAGCAGGATGGATTTATAGTGGACGATGTAGAAGAGGAGGAGGAGGAGGAAAAGCAGAACAGTGATGAGGAGAGACATAGAAGAAAGAAGAAGAAGAGAAGGTGATGCAGCACTCGACTTTCCTTATGTGTAATTTTTAATAGCTGAATTGCTGAAGATCCTTTCATGTTCATAAATGTACATTATGCACTTCAGAGATTCAGAGAAGAACTACGTTCTTGATGAGGATGATTATGAGTTGCTCCAGGACAACAACATAACTGGGTTTCATCGACCACAACCAGTATGTCTCCTATGCTTGCTACTCAATCTTTTTAGCCTTTTAAATTTTTTTCTTTTTCTTTCTTGTACGTTGGTATGCGTTTCTTCAAGTTGTTACTGTTGTTAATTCTCTGCAGGGTAGCAAATTCAAGCGCTTGAAGAAGGCTGGAAGGGACAATGAAATGGATGAACAATCTGGGTTTTCAGATGATGAAGAATTAGATAGGAACAGTCATGGTGGCCGAACAGCTGAAGAAAAACTTAAGCGTAGCCTGTTTGGAGATGATGAAGGTAATCATTTCTTGAGCTTGACATGATGATTAATTTGCAGAAATTACTTATCCTTCTGTTTGATCACCCAGTGGTACCACTAGAAGATATTGCCGAGGAAGAGGAGCAGCAAGAAGAAGAAGAAGAAGATGCAGACATTATGGGTGAAGAAGATGAAATGGCAGATTTTATTGTGGATGAAGAAGATGTTGATGAGACTGGTGCTGTTGTAAGGTCTGATATGTTATCTTTTAGTGTGCTCCTTTGTCGTTTTTGCTGTTCTCTGACTATTTTGACCATAAAATGACTTTTTATAGAAAGAAAAAGCTGAAGAAAAAGAAGTCGCGACAAGCTCCAGGAGTTTCATCATCTGCTTTGCAAGAAGCCCATGAGATATTTGGTGATGTTGATGAGCTTCTAATGCTCCGAAAGCAAGGACTTGCAGCTGTTTCTGGTGATGGCACCTGGAGTGAAAAGAGACTGGAGGATGAGTTTGAACCTTTTATTCTTTCAGAGAAGTACATGACCACAAAGGATGAAATTATCCGAGAAACAGATGTACCTGAGAGAATTCAGGTAATAAAATAACTTACTTTCTGTTTCTTTAAGCTAGCATATGGGAGATGGACTTGTTTGTAAATTACCAAGCTTCTCGTATTTTAATGTGTTCTTTTCCCTTGCAGCTGTCTGAGGACATAACTGGACCACCTCCAACAGATGATAAGAGTATAGAAGAGGAGAGCACCTGGATAAACAGCCAGCTTAATAGTGGTGGCATCTCTCCTTTAGTTGGTTATGATCAAGTTGTCAAAGAGATAAATAAGGAGGAAATTGGAAATGTCTTGACAATGATGCATGTGCAGAAGCTTGATGTATGGACTATTTTAATGTATTCAATTATGTACTTAAGGCCTTGATGTTAATAACTAATTGCTGTTGTTCCTCAGATTCCTTTCATTAGCATGTACCGCAAAGAGTTATGTCTTAGTCTTTTGAAGGATCCTGATGCCGAAACGCCAGATAATGAAGAAACCCCAAAGATGAAGTGGCATAAGGTAATCAAGTTTACATAACTAATTTTGGTGGTGGGTTACTAAAGCATATTCTGAAGAGCAATCTCAATTATTTTAGGTACTCTGGGCTGTTCAGACATTGGACAGAAAATGGTTGTTGCTTCAGAAGAGGAAGAGTGCTCTTCATTCCTACTACAACAAGCGCTTTCAAGAGGAAGCACGAAGAATTGATAATGAAACCAGACTTGCATTAAATCAACAACTTTTCAAATCAGTCATTGAGGCCCTAAGGGATGCAAAATCTGAAAGAGAGGTCGATGATATTGATGCCAAGTTCAATCTGCATTTTCCTCCTGGTGAAGTTGATATAGAGGATGGTCAATTCAAGAGACCAAAGCGGAAATCATTGTACAGTATTTGCCACAAAGCTGGTCTGTGGGAGGTTGCTAACAAGTTTGGTGCCAGTTCTGAGCAATTTGGATTGCTCCTCTCATTAGATAAGGTGACATCTACTCTTTTCTTGAATTTTCTGATTATTTTATTTGTTTTTAAAGGAATCAAAGATGATATGTTCATTATTGGGAGTATGGTCATACATTTGGTGAGATGATATATCTTTTGCATGTTGTTTGGGGTATATTTGTTTACTTACTTTAGCTTCTAGCCTGTTGTTTCTGGTGAGTTTTTAGTGTTATTGTATTAAATTATGTTTTGCGTGTTCTTTTCTTTACCAGATATTGGACGAGCTTGAAGATGGAAAAGAAACTCCTGAAGAAATAGCAGCAAATTTTACATGTGCTTTGTTTGAAACACCACAAGATGTTCTTAAAGGTGCTAGGCACATGGTATGTATGTTCTGTTCATTTTTCCCTCCTGAAAAGATGTTGTTAAGTTGTAATATTCCTAATCTTAAGTTTTGTGGATTTTGCCACAACTTTGTCTTTGTTCTGTTGCAGGCAGCTGTGGAAATTGGTTGCGAACCTAATGTTCGGAAACATGTACGCAGTATATTCATGGAGAAGGCTGTTGTGTCAACAAGTCCTACTCCTGAGGGAAATATGGCAATTGATCCTTATCATCAGCTTGCAAGTGTAAAGTGGCTTTGCAATAAACCATTATGTGAGTTTGTGGATGCACAGTGGCTTCTCATTCAGAGAGGTGAAGAAGAGAAACTGCTTCAGGTCACAATTAAATTACCAGAAGAGATCCAAAAGAAATTGTTAAGTGATGCTTCCGAGTATTATCTGAGTGAACGTGTCAGTAGATCTGCGCAGCTTTGGAATGAACAACGAAAGATGATATTGGAAGACTCATTTCTGACTTTTATTCTTCCATCAATGGAAAAGGAAGCTCGATCGCTAATGACAGCTCGAGCCAAGAATTGGCTTCTTATGGAATATGGAAAACAATTGTGGACTAAGGTCTCTATTGCCCCTTTCAAGCGGAAGGATGCGGATATTGATTCGGAGGATGAGTCTGAGTCAAGAGTAATGGCTTGCTGTTGGGGACCTGGAAAGCCTGCAACGACGATTGTTATGTTGGATTCAGCAGGAGAAATGGTGGATGTGCTATATGCTGGTTCAATTAGTGTTCGATCCCAGGCTGTTGCTGAACAACAGAGAAAAAAAAATGATCATCAGCGAGTCTTGAAGTTCATGACTGATCACCAACCTCATGCTGTCTGTGTAGGAGCAGCAAATATGGCCTGCAGACAACTAAAGGATGACATTTATGAAGTACGTCTGGTGTTGTCTTTTTTACTTTCATGTTCAATCTTACATCTGGCTTTTTCCTTGGATTAATTGCAATTTCTACAATATAGTTGGTTATTTTGGTTGTTTTTTGTGTGTGCAACACTATAGCTAGTTAATGTGTGGCTCTAAGGTGCAATTGCTAATACTCCTTTCCAAGGTTAGCAATTTCATATACTGGTACTGTACTGGTCAGAGCTAGGACTGGTTTCGTACCAGTGTAGTGACACTTGACTTGGGACACCGGTACATTCAAAGCTTCAAAAGAAGTCCAGAAAAAAACTTAAAACTGAAAAGAAGAAATTGTTCGATGCATAGCCTGTATTAACTCTGTGCCAGGTGGTACCAACCCACCTGTGTACTGTTGGTCATGTATTGGTAAACTATTGAACCGATAACTTGCTCCTTTCCACCATTGATTGCTCAACATCTGCTCTTTTTTTGATGAGCTTGTTAAGTTACTGATAAGAGTATCATTACTTGTTATTTCAGTGTTATGGTCAATCTTATTTGACTAGTTTAAATATTAATCATAGGTTTTTTTTTCTCTTACTCCTAAAACACTGATCTGGTTGTGATGAACCAAATCCACCTAGCAAATGTTGAGTTTGAGACTTCATCCCATAAATTTTTACATCTAAAAATTATTTTATACTTGATACATTTATCAAAGGTTAAGGGATAAATATCTTAAAGGGGCTACCTTAGTTGGTAAAGGGGCTACCTTAGTTGGTAAAGATTTTAGTGCTGAGGGAAAACCTTTGCAAAGGTCATTCATGATTGCTGACCTGACATAAAAAATTTGCCTTTGGTAGGCATATTAGAACTAATTCAGGCTATTACCCAACTCTTTTGTCAGTAATTAGTTGCCAAAAGCCATATAGTTATCATGTGGTTTTGTATAGGTATTCATTGAGAAGAAATTATTGGAGGAAAGATGGGTCTTTTTTGGGAGTTAAGAAGCATAATTGTTGGCCTGAATAAAATTACCTGGTTAACAAGCCTTTAGTTAACTGTAGGTTTATGGATTATCTGTAGATTAATATAGTTGCAAAAAATGATCTCAAGGGAAAGGAATCTTTTTTTGTTTGGGGTGTTGGAAAACCATTTTCTTCTTCTTTTCTCTTGTATTTGGGGCAGATGGAGGTGTGAGTCCCTCTTCTTAGGTGGGTTATCTGGAAAACTAAACTGAATTTGAGAACATACACTTCAACTCTAGGTGAGGAAGTTTGGGGAATTGGGTATTTAAGTGATCTTGTGTCACTTATGATTTTTGGTTTTCGTTTATGAAACTAAAATCATGAAAATTGATTTAGAAATAAACTGTTTTGTAGCCTCATTAGTTTGGTCCTTCCTTTACATTTAAATATTTAAATTTTTTTCCATTATTTTGAAAGCTAGTTTGTGCAATTTAGCCCCTTCATTATGATGTATGATTGTTTAGTTCTAAAATTTTTTGACAAGCCATAGTTATGACCACCAAATATGTATTGTAATACAAAAGATGGGTTTCTTTTGGGGAACATGTAACCGCCTTTTCTAATATATATTAGTGATCCCTTTTACATTTCTGCATTTTTATCACTACAAGGTCTGGAAAATCCATTAAGGGAACTTGCCATCACTGATAATAATGGTAAATGAGCCTCATAGAGTAATTCTTTTTATGGTTAGCCTTTACCTGCGAGCCTTTGGAATTTAATGACTCATATACCCTTTTATTTATTAGTTGCTAGTTTGCCTTGTGTCTTTTTGGTCTAATTATAGATTTAACTGTCTATCTTAAGAAAACAACACGGAGCTGCAACAGATGCATTGCTATGGGGTAGGAAGCATCCACTCCTCTTTTGCTCTTTTCTTTCTTTGACTCCTTCCATGCCCAGTGTACAACTAGCTGTGACAATGACCCATCCACCTTGGGCCCATGTTGGTCCTCGATTGAATCAGTATGGGTCTGGTACATGCCAACACATTGATGATTGAGATATGCATCTGGTACATGCCGACCGTGCTGACGCACAGTATGTCAGCATGGGTTTGATACCTCTTTGTGAGGGTTTTGGCTGTCCAAAACCCTTAAAACCATATTTTATGTGTGTTTCCTACCTAATAAAGTCAATATTCATATAATTTAACTAGTTCAACTCTACAAGACAACTTATATTACATTGCAACATGAAACAGAAAAGTAGTGATGAAATCTAAAAAGTAAATTGTAATATATAAATAAGTTAAGAGTTACTGAATTAGTGATGCATAATAAATGATTGTATAATAAGATCATATACTTGTTCCTACCACCAAAATGATTGTCATGATATCACTACGAGGAGTTAGGGTCCTAGATGTAATGATAGTAAAGATAAATATGGTATGTCTATATGACCCAAGTATGATACTACTCTCATAACATCTAATACTAGTATACATTGTGCCAATGATGCATCAATGTCGTAGCAGTCATGGTTTCATCATTGTCAACCACTCGTGTTAGGTGGTTCCATGGGCAAGTAGGAATGTAGTAAATATAATTGCACAGCATGTAGTGTGATCGAGACTCTCGTCACTATATTGTTATTTGTTAGTAAATATAAAAATGGCTAACTATTGTCATTCATCAGTAAGCCATCAGATCCAAGACAATAGGAATGCTGACAATATGAGGAATTGTTGTTTGAGTATCATATAGGTTCCGTCTCATATCCTTGAATCAACTGTGACAGATGTTCCCTTTCCTTTACAGCCATATACAAGTCATGTGGATCCTTGTGCTCCGTGGTCTACATCCTGGCTAACTGATGACTTGAAGATTTCTCTTGAGTAGTGGGAATGTAAGATTGGTCGCCCTAACCACCATCATCAGTCAAAGCAGTACTGTTCACGTCCATTTCTATCTTAGCAGACATCATGAAGAGTATAGTGCGAGGGAGAAGATGTCTCATCACTAGATTGAAACTTGTCTCTCATCGATTGCAACCAATGGATTAGCCGACTACAACACTGACCCTCTCCGTTGTCGAGGTAACCAGATGCACAAGCCATTTGTGTGTTATTATAACCTTTATAAGGGGACAGGAGCTTAAAAGAGTGTCTTTTGAGCTGTATAACAACTCAAAAAGACTTTTGAAGGGGGAAAGCATGGGATAGGCCTGTCCTTCATGGACCATTTGGTTCGAGGCAGTCTGCAACTCGGTTCACCGGTGGTTAGTACCAGTCCAGGTGATATGTCTTGGCCCTGATCATTGTGTTTCCCTACCTCATCTTTCAATTTCATACCTCTTCTCTTCTCTTCATGAGAACCTGGATCTTGGCACTGATGCCACCATCTCCACCAATCAATGGAAATCATGATGAGGCCTCACATATCCCCAAGGAATTTTTGCTAATTCCAATGGCCTATTTCTATCAACTTCGGGCATCTTGGAGTCAGTTCCAACAGTGTATACTTCTCATTAGTTGATTACATAGGACTATAGGAGAGCTCCTATGTTTGTGACCTAAGGTTGGATGTCTTCTTGTGCGTGTGTTGCTTCACCAACTTATGAATCTAGCAAGGCAGGTCTACCTTGCCCACTACCACCAAACTAATCTTCAACTGGTGGTGTTTTCAACCACCATTTAAGGATAGGAAGATTGGTCTATGTTGTAATGATATATAAGGTTAAAAAAAAATGTTATGACATACTTTTTCATTTTTATTGGCAATTTATCTGACGAGGCTGAATGTGAAACACTGCAATTTGAATATCTTGTTACGTATTTTGATCTTTCACCACTGCAATTAACTGTATTTAGTGCTTAGATTAGTTTCAGGTTCATCTCTTACATTGGTTCGTAGGTTTATAGAGCATCTTACACAGCTAATAATTAATGCTTAAGTATTTCATGTCCTCCAATTCCAGGGAGGCATGCTCAAAGTCACTTTCTTGTATGGACTGTGACGTCTGATCTACCTTTGTTATGGATTGACATTTAATGTACTTCATCTTCACTGTGTATGACACATATCATAACTTTCTATAGGCATGTCATTTGGTTGATATGTAGTAGCCTTCATAAAGTACCATCTAATGTCTGAAAAAACATGTCCATTGTGGGTGTAGTGTGAATGGATAATGGCAAATGGTTGCCTTTTGGAATTAATTTGTTATTTTAATTGTGAATGCTGCATATACTACTTTCCGAAAACAGTTATGATCAGTAAATCATACTGGTTTGACTAAGGACCAGTATTGGACCATTTGGTCTAGTAAAGGTTGAGTATTATTTTTTATTATTCTTTTTGGGTGATAGTGGGCAATAAACCTTTGGATATACTGGTACGCTACCAGTCCAGTAGATTATGGACCTAGAGTTAAATTATTGGTTCATGCATATACATTTAAAGACATATATATCAACTTCTGTTTGATGGCTATTAATTGTTCTGAGAATTTACTAAGGCTTAAAACTGCCCACATGTTATGTTTTGCAGGTTATTTTCAAGATTGTGGAAGATCATCCAAAAGATGTCAGCCAAGATTTAGAATACATCAGTATTGTCTTCGGTGATGAATCTTTGCCTCGCCTTTATGAGAATTCAAGGGTTTCGGCGGATCAACTCCCTGGTCAACCAGGTAAGAGTATTTTCTTTAGGATACGTTACTCATTTTCATGCTAAACCATTTTTGGTGTGGTTTTTTTAAAGGTATTGTGAAACGTGCTGTGGCCCTTGGCCGATATCTGCAAAACCCTTTAGCTATGGTTGCTACACTTTGTGGACCAGGGAAAGAGATACTATCTTGGAAACTTTGTCCCTTGGAGCATTTTCTTACTCCAGATGAAAAGTATGAGGTTGTTGAGCAGGTTATGGTTGATGCAACCAATCAAGTTGGTGTGGATATAAATCTAGCTGCAAGTCATGAATGGCTTTTTGCTCCTTTACAGTTTATTTCTGGTCTTGGGCCACGGAAAGCATCTGCTTTGCAAAGAGCATTTGTTAGGGCTGGATCCATTTTTAATCGGAAAGAGATACCCATGGGTAAGATTCTTAGAAAGAAAGTTTTCATTAACGCTGTTGGTTTTTTGCGTGTTCGCCGGAGCGGGGCAGCAGCTGCTAGTAGTCATATTATGGATCTTTTGGACGACACAAGAATTCATCCAGAATCCTATGATCTGGCAAAGAATCTGGCGAAGGATGTCTATGCTGAGGATGTTCCAAATGAAACAAACGATATGGATGATGATGTACAAGAGATGGCAATTGAACATGTTAGGGAAAGGCCTCATATGCTTAAAGTGCTTGACATCAATGAGTATGCCAAGAGCATTTTTAATCGGTATGGGACCAACAAAAGGGAGACTTTGTATGATATAAAGATGGAGCTTCTGCATGGATTTCAGGATTGGCGGACACCTTTTAAAGAACCAGCTGCAGAGGAGGAATTTGCTATGCTCTCTGGTGAAACAGATGATACCATTTCGGAAGGGAGAATTGTTCAGGTTACAGTGCGCCATGTACAAGAGTCTCGTATCATTTGTGCATTTGATTCTGGTTTGAAAGGGATGATATTCCCTGATGATTTCTCGGATGAAGGATATGATCATGAGAAGGTACATGAGGGTGATATTCTTACCTGCAAGATTAAGCATGTCAATAAGAATAGACTTGTGGTTTACTTGACATCCAAGGCTAGTGATTTAAGGAAAAGACCATACAATATTCATAATCGTGATCCTTATTACCATGAGGATGAGGCCAGTTTGCGGAGTGAGTTGGAGAAGGCTCGGAAGGACAAGGAACGTGCAAAGAAACATTTCAGGCCAAGGATGATTGTTCATCCCCGTTTTCAGAATTTGACAGCTGATGAAGCAATGGAGGTGTGTATAATTTGTAAATTGCATCTAATAATTTAATAACATCTCTACTTTGCTTAATGCTTGAATGCATTGAAATTAGGTCTTTAAACTTATTTATTGTGTACAGTACCTCTCTGATAAGGAACCTGGTGAAAGCATTATCCGGCCAAGTTCTAAAGGACCATCATTTTTAACATTGACATTAAAAGTTTTTGATGGAGTTTATGCTCATAAAGAGATAGTGGAGGGTGGGAAAGATCACAAAGATATCACAAGCTTGCTTCGTCTTGGAAGGACTCTAACAATAGACAAAGATACCTTTGAAGACCTTGATGAGGTCAGTACATAATTTTTAATTCTTGTTTATATTTATATTTTTCTGAGTTTTCAGTTCTTTAGTTCTTTTCAGTCTTGATAATACCTGAAGTGTATCATGCTTTATGGTTAACAATTATTATTATTTTTGTATATGCATCTTGAAAATCCTAAATATTACCAATTTTGGATTGTTGTTGAATGTGGCATCAAAATTAAAAAAAATCCATGAGACATCAATTTTTTATATAATAGTTTTTATTATGTATTGAAATTGTACAAGTCATGCTAAATTCTGAAAGAGCAATGAACTAAATAATTTGATTGTCTTATTAAAAAAAAATGACAGCTTAGGTTGCTATAGTTGTTATAATTCTATTTCTTCAAGGAAGTGCTTAGACTTAATATTTGCTAGTAATAAGCTGTAATATTTTACCAATATTTAGGAGTTTCTCATAGAACTTGGAGAAAAATATAAGAAAATGCAACAGGAAGGTTATTGATCTAACTTTGCTCCTTGATTAAAATGGTATCTTATTAGGTGTGTTTTTATATCCAGATTGTTAGCAGTAAAGCTAAGACAGTACAAATGCTTTTCCAGGCTAGTGTATTTTTTTAAAAACTTCTCCATTCTTTCATGTCAAGTTTCTAATTGGTAAGAGTAGGTGCAAAACCAAAGCTAATAGATTTCTTGACTTATATTTTTGGTTAGTATGAAGCTAGTTTGCAAAAGCCTTCTCCAGCGTCTAGTTTACTTTTTGGCATTTATATTTTCCTTTAACATTTTGCACAAGCTTGCTGTAACCTTTTGCCAAACTAAAAGGTTTGGTTGTTTGTGAAATTTCTCAGTATCTTAATCAATTGATTAACTATATAATTGTTGCTGTAACCTTTTGCCAAACTAAAAGGTTTGGTTGTTTGTGAAATTTCTCAGTATCTTAATCAATTGATTAACTATATAATTGCTTAAAGAAAGAAGGATTAATTATATATCTTCTATTCTGTCAATAAAAAATTAGGTGAGTTGAGATCTCTTTCTAATGGCATGTTGCTCCCCAACTTTCAGGTTATGGATAGATATGTTGATCCATTAGTCACTCAACTGAAACACATGCTTTCTTACCGCAAATTCAGGAAAGGAACAAAGGCGGAACTTGATGACTTGCTAAGGGCAGAGAAGGCGGCAAATTTAATGAGGATAGTTTACTGTTTTGGGATTTCTCATGAACATCCAGGGACTTTCATTTTATCATATATTAGGAGTACAAATCCACATCATGAGTATATTGGATTATATCCCAAAGGTTTTAGGTTTCGGAAAAAGGATTTTGATGATGTTGATCGCTTGGTGGCTTATTTTCAGAAGAATATAGACAAACCACCACCTGATGCTGGCCCATCGATACGAACACTTGCTGCAATGGTACCAATGAAAAGCCCTGCATGGGTTTCCTCTAGCGGGGGATATGTTGGTAGTGCTTCAGCAGGCAGTAATGATGGCTGGAGAGGTGATCGAGAAAGACCTTCCACCCCAGGTTCAAGAACAGGTATGTGATAAATGTTATAATTCATGAAATGTGATTTTAAAACTGAGTAATGCTGTTTATTACACATTTTACCAGTTAGTGTAGTTGCTTCTGATTTAGTAATCACCATTTGTCACTAACCAATGCTTTTGAAAACTGAAACTTTTTCCTGATTCATTTGAATATACTTTATTAGTCCTTTCGAGATTTTTTGGGATTTTGAAAAGACAAAATGATTATTATTAGTGGTACGAGAAGAGATAGAAGGAAACTTAAAAAACTTTAATAAAAATTATAAATAAAGATTTAAATACTGTCAACTTAAGATGTGACTGTATTATCTCAATCATGGTAAAAGATTGATGTAGGTGTACTTCCATATTTTGTTATTTGTTCCCAGATAATTCAGCAATATTTGGTAATAGTTTGTTTGTTTGTTTGTGTACTACAAAAGGATTGTCTTCTTGTAGCATGGGTTTGCCAATATCTTTCTAGCATATTTCACCATGTTGTGCTGACTGGTAGGTCTGTACTCAGTTCATTTTGGTTCTATTTGATGAGTTTCTTAATCAAAATGAAGGCCTCATGTTTTATTTGCCTTAAAACAAATCTGATCCCAAGAAGAGTAAAAGCCAAAGTTTGAACCAGATCAAGTTTCTTGGTTCAGTTAGGCCCAGTTCGTTTTTAATAATAAAATAAATAAATAAATAAATAAATACTTGACTTGTTAGTTTTAAAGCAGGTGGATTCTCCCATTGCTGGTCACAAACAGCTGTCTTTTCATAAAAAAATTCCATCTACTTTAACTTTGTATAGTCTCCACACCATAGTTACAGAACTTCTCTTCTTCCTACCTAGAATTGCTTTACCTAATCTGTTCCCAAGAAGATCTAAAGCCAATGTTTGAACTGAGTCAAGTTTCTTGGTTTGGTTAGGTCCAGTTCATTTTTAATGATAAAATAAATGAATAAATACTTGACTTGTTGCCTTTAAAGCAGGTGGAGTCTCCCATAGCTGGCTACAAACAGCTGTCTTTTAAATTTTTATCAAAAAATCATCGTACTTTTAACTTTATTGTTGAGTCTCCATGCCATAATTACAGAACGCTGCTTCCTAACTAGAATTGCTTTACCATGAGAAATGGGGGTTGCCATAACTGGACATTTATGTCTCCTTGTATTGATAGCTTAGAGACACTGATCCACTGCCACTGTGGATTATAAGAGCTGCATTCTCTCAATCCTACTCTTAGAAGCTGCATTATAAGATTCTCTCAATTCTATAAGAGAATCTTGCAGCTTCCATTTTACAATAGCCAGAGCCAACATCTGGAATCCTTTAATTAGAATTCAGGAGGAATTTAAAGTATTCACTGGTAGTTTCATAAAATAGCTTACCCTATCCCAAATGTATTATTTTATATTGATTTATGATTCAATTGAATATTGGCCTAACAAATACTTTAATTTGCTTTGAGAAGACTCTGTAGGAAACAAATGACAAATAGTTGGTTATTTTCATATCGAATCAATGTTTCAATTGTTATTATTCTACATATGAAGATTCATTATATCTGTTTTTAATGGGTTTCATTAACATGGATCAGTAATGATGTGACTGATTAATGTGGTGCTGCTATGAGAATTGTTGAGCAAGAGGCTAGAATTGACCTACATCAGTTTGAAAATTAAGAAAAGAGTTCTGGTATCAATATTGCAAATACTGGTTTAGAATATTTTACAATGTGGCTCTCCACCGGACCTCTATGATTCGTTGTAGGGGTAATATTCAACAGTAGGACTCAAAAAAATTGCAAGGTTGTTTGTCCTAAATCTTCTGCCCTGAAGACAGTAATGCACTTGACTTTAAGTCATAATTGACACCGACCTCTTTTGTCTTGTTACCTCAAATCCTTTTCGAATGCCACTCCCACCAACTTTGCATCTTATTATTAGTGCATGTTTGGATGTACTAATTTGACTAAGTTTATTTGATTTATTGATAAAAACTGGGGTCGTCTTTCCATAACATTATGGTTTGTGATTCATCGTGTAAGTTAATTTTCATCATAACAAGTATGCTTGGTTGCTGCCAGCATTTGTTTGCATATTCTTACCATGTTTGTTGCTTTTGCAAGCAGGTGACAGATTTGACTCCAGGAGCACCGGCAGTCGAGATGTTCATCCGAGTGGTCTTCCTCGTCCAGGTCGAGGTCGTGGACGAGGGCGTGGCAGAGAAAATAATTTTGGTTCCGAGGACTGTGATTCTGATTATGGTTCTGCAAAATGGGGTTCAAATGAAAATGATGGCTTGAGCACATTTCCAGGTGCCAAGGTTCAGAATTCCCCTGGAAGAGATCCTTGGGGATGGGGCAGTGCGGGCAGTGGTGGTGGCCAGGGTGGGATCAGCACTGGAGGTGGTAATGGTGGTGGGGATTGGGGAAGTGGCTACGCCACTGATAGGGGTGGTGACAAGTGGGGTGGAGGTGGCATCAAGGGGGCTTGGAGTGAAGGTGGCAGTGGAGGTAGTAGCTGGGGAACAGGAGGCAATATTGGTGGTGGCAATGGTAGGAGTCCTGCTCCTGGTTGGGGTGGCAATAGCAGTGGCGGCGGCGATGGCGGCGGCGGCGGCTGGGGTGGAGGCACTAGCTTTGGTGGCAGACCTGGTGGTGTCTTGAGTGAGGAATTAGCAAATCCCAATAAATCAGGTGGTGGTTTGGCTGCCGGATTTGGTGCTTCAAGCACAGGATGGAGTGATTCTAGGAGATCAATACCGTCTCAACCTGATACGGGAAATGGATGGTCCGGTGGTTGGTAATCTTGAATTTTAGTTATGTCCAACCCTATTGGAAGCGTAAGTTACTATGTGCTAATGTACAAATTCTGGGTTTTTTTGATTTTTGGACTCGAGCAATGGAACAGAGCAACCATCTTTACCCCTCTTCTTGTCCATCTTTCTATGAACATTGTCATTAGTTCGGTTGTATGTTGGCCCATTTGGGTTACATGTGTACTGGACTCTTTCAGATTCAACTGAAAAGTTCTTTTCTATTTTGGTGTTGTTGAGCGTAAATAGAACCATCATTTTTTACTTTTACGATCCACATCGATTGATGTCTTCTTGTTCGAATCAAAATGGTGTTCTGAACAATTGATACCTCCATTAAATAAAAGAAAAAGGTGGTCTTCGCTGCATACCGTTGATAACTTTTGTTACTGTTCATGTGATTGGGTTTTCATCATACTTAATATAAAATACTTGCTGATGTTAAAGCTTGGGTCTGCCACATCATCATATGACCCACTGCCATGTCAGCAAGGACCATCAAGCCCAAATCGACGTAAATCCCAAATCAATGTATCCCAATCTTGGTTCAATCTTGTTTGACTCATTCTGGGATGAACTAAGTTTGACTTGAACTCCTAATTCAGGTTACTCTGTTTCCCCGTACTCGTCTGCCTTTTCGTACTCCCTTTTCCAACATCTCTATCTTCCCCTCCCTCACTTTCACTATCTTCTTCCCCTCTTTACCTCGTCCTCCCTGTCCTCCTACTACTCTTTTTTTTTTTGGCCTCCTCGTATTCCAAAAATACTTCTAAATTCAAGAAATATTTTTTTTTTCTCTAAATCCTCTAAAAATAAAAAGAATAAATGAGTATTACAATCATATATGAATACATATCTATAAATTTACTAAAATATATTTAATTTTGAATTAAAATATACTTGACTACGGAATCCTCTATTCCAAAAATGGATATATATATATATATATATATATATATATATATATATATATATATATATATATATATATATATATATATATATATATCCATTTTTTAGTGTAACGAGTCAACTTTCACCAAACAACCACAAACTTCTATAATTTTACTAGAAAGACTTGAAGTGGAATTTTCTTTTTTATAATTCAGAATAATTAATTATCAAATTTGGTAATTTTTTGGTAGGTTTAATGAGCAAGTGCAATTCAATTTATTTTCGAGTATAATGTATTCAATGTCGATTAATCCATCTCAAACTTTTACAATTCTATTACAAGATGATTATAACCTGGATTATACTATTTTTTTTATTTTATGATGAATTTAAGGTAATTAACTATCCAATTTGACATATTTTTAGATAAATTAGTGTATTTCAATTTAATTTCAGTGCAATGGATCAACTTTCATCAAATGACCTCAAACTTTCACATCTCCATTAGAATAAAATCCCTCCTTTTTGGGTTTTTCGCAACATGTGCCCCTTTTTCATATTTCCTAAAGAGCATTATGTTGAATCTCAGATTTTGATAATGAAATCAATTGTAAATTGTTTGATCTAATCTATATGTTGAGAAAAGTGTACAGGATTAACTACGATAGCAGTAAGACATGAAGCAAATGTTGAGTTGGAGTTAAGATTGAGACTTCGTTGAGAGTTCGTCGGAAGTTCGGATGTTCATCGGAAGTTTTGTCGGAACTGACCGAGAAGTCCAGGAGCTTGCCAAAGAAGCTCATCGGAACTCGTCAAGAAGATCGTCGTAAAGTCCAAGAGCTTGCCGGGAGTCTGTCGGAATATTACCGAGAGATCGTCGGAAGTTCGCCGGAAGCTCGCTAGAAGAACAATTAACGTATCGAAATAAGAATGCTTTGTTAAATGTCTTAATTATTATAATTATACCTCAAGTTGAGTTAGGATTGTGAGGTGTCCCATTAACTCAGTTAGGGGCCAACTGGGCCCTTAATAGGGCTGAATTGGGCTGGTTGAATAAGCCTATTCAGCACCTAAAGTCATTGCCAATGGTGGCACCGCCTGGTAACTCAGTCTCCCAGGTGGTCTAGGCAGTGGTACCGTCAGTAGTTAATGCTGTCAACGGTGGTACTGCCATAGTGTCACGGACAAACTTCTAAACAAGATGTTCGATGTAATGCTTATGTGTGTCCGCGTCTTTTGGCATGTTCATGCCTTGTACAACATGTAGAGGGGCGGCCGAAGGCTTAATAGTCCCACTTCAGTTGGGTTGGTGGCCTCTTTAGGCTTGTAAATAAAGGTTGTGTCATGTGGACACGTGCGAGAGATTCTCGATCTATAATGGACCATTTTACCCTTTGTTGTGCAACTGTTCAGAGCTTGTAAAGTCTGTTTGTAATTTGCATTGTCTATGAAGTGTTTTTCGGAGATGTTTGCTTGTGGATCCCGATTGAGGCGTTCTCTCTAACCCGTTCTCTCTTTTGTTGGTCCTAAGGGACAATGGGAAGCTTCGGGGAGGCTGAGCTTTGCGGACGGACACGCAAGGGTGCCGCACGACTTAGGCAAAACCAGCTAAGTCCGTGACACATGGTATCAAAGCGGGACAAGCACTCATAGAAACACTTAGCATGCAAACGTGGGGGACCTAGCGGGGCTGCGTCGAGGGCAGTCAGCACACGCGCGACCGTTTGAGGGAAAACGGGCATGGAGATGTAGGGAAAAGAGTCGCTCAGAGGAGCGGGCATTTGACATTGGCATTCAGAGGAATGGCCAACCCTTTGCGCAAGAGGCACCACGAGAACAGGCAAGCTTGGAAGAATGCGGAGTGCACAAAGGTTGGGATGGTTGAGTTTGAGCTACGACTCAACGTTGACAACTATACTTGATGGTGCTCAAGGCAAGTGAGGCGCTTGGCAAAAGATGAGACCATGCAAAGTGGAATGAGTTGCTCAGCGATCGAAAGAGTTGTGCAAAGCTCACAGAGGTGAGGGGAATTGCTAACTCAAATAATTCGGTACTCATGCATGGGCTTGTATGCGGACGATGGAGTGTTCGCGGCCATCCCAAGGCAACCGAGACACGGCGCCATGGAGTATTGAAACTTTCTCTTCAGCATGTGATGGATACGTCCGTAGGAGGCTGAAGTTGTTGAATCTCGGATTTTAATGATGAAGTCAATTGTCATTTGTTGTCTAATCTATGTGTTGAGATAAGTGTGCAGGATTAACTACGATGAAAGTTAGACAAGCAGCAGGAGTTGCGCCGGAGTCAAGTTCATGATCACGTTGGGAGTTCGAGAGTTCGACGGAAGTTCGGACGGTCGTCGGAGGTTCTGCGAGAACAGATCCGAGAAGTCCAGAAGCTTGCCAAGCGAAGCTCGTCGGAACTCGCCAAGTGGATCGTCGCAAAGTCCAGGAGTTTGCCGGAAGTCCGCAGAAGCATCACCGAGGGTTCATCGGATGATCGACGGAAGTTCGCTGGAAACTCGCCGGAAGAAGCGATTGACGCACCGAAGCAAAGCTACAGAAATTGTCTTAGATCTAATCGTAGTTAGCACATTGATTAAGTTGGAAAATGGGAGGTGATCCCATTAGCTTAATCTTGGGGCAATTGGGCCCCTGAAAGACTGAAATTGGGCCGAATGGAGCTAACCATTCGGACCCTGATTGCACCAGGAGGTGCAACCGCCTAGGCCAGGAGGTGGCACCGCCTGGGCTAAGCCTCCCAGCGAAGCTGGGCGGTGCAACCGCCCCAGGTAGGAGGTGGCACCGCCTGAGCTCAGTCTTCGAGCAAGACTGGGCGGTGCAACCTCCCTGACAGAGAGGTGGCACCGCCTGAGCTCGGTCTTCGAGCTCTGGTAGAGAGGTGCAACCGCCTCCGTCAAGAGGTGGCATCGCCTGGGGCTCAGTCTCCGAGCCAGACTCAGGAGGTGCAATCGCCCCTGACAGAGAGGTGCAACCGCCTGGGCTCAGTCCTCGAGCTCTGCCAGGCGGTGCAACCTCTCCAGTCAGGAGGTGCAACCGCCTGATCCCGGAATTCCGGGATTTGATCGTTTTGAGCTCCAAATTTGAACTGGGTTGGGGCCTATAAATACCCCACCCATTCAGCACTGAAAGCACAGAACACACACTCGAAATCTTGCTATCTTTCTGTGTTTCTTAGAGCTCAAAACTGCTAGTTCTCCTCTTTCTATTCTTCAAGTTTGAGTTGTAAAGAGAGGAGTGAAAACTTCTGTAAGGGTTGTCTCCTAAGCCCGTCAAAAGGAGTGAATCTGTAAGAGGGTAGTTGGCCTTCGCCTATTGAAGGAAGGCTTCTAGTTGACGTCGGTGACCTCGTCGGTGGAGGAAGCCAAAAGTGGAGTAGGTCAAGACTGACCGAACCACTCTAAATCTCTGGTTTGCGTTTATTCTGAGCACTTTATCATTACTGCAAACCTCCTACATAGCTACTGCTCTCTGCGCCTTTACGAACAAGTTTCTAAGTGCTGATCTTTCCGAATCTACATTCAGACGTAAATCGGTGTTTTCATACATTACAGTTTACGTTTACGTTTTGATTCTGCAAAACTGTCTTCTGCGCTTTTACGAACGAAGTTTCTAAGTTCAGATCCCTTTAAAACTGCGTTTAGACGTAAACTGCACAAATTGTGTTTAAACGTAAAACTATGTTTTAGACGTAAACTACTTTTAAACGTAAAACTACGTTTAGACGTAAAACGACGTTTAGACGCAAACTGCGTTTAGACGTAAAACTACGTTTAGACGTAAAACTGCGTTTAGACGCAAACTGCGTTTAGACGTAAAAACTACGTTTAGACGTAAAACTGTGTTTAGACGTAAAACTGCATTTAGACGCAAACTGCACTGCGCTTAGACGCAATTTGATCTTAGACGCAAACTGCGCTTAGATGCAAACTGCGCTTAGACGCAATCTGCATTTAGACGCAAACTGCATTTAGACGCAAACTGCATTTAGACGCAAACTGCGTAAACTGCGCTTAGACACAAACTGTGTTTAGACATAAACTGCACTTAATCATAAGTATTCTTAGAATCGGCTTTTGCATCAAAATAGTTTTTATCAAACGAACGCAGCTTTCGTTTTTAATCGCTGAAAGATTTCCGCTGCACTAATTCACCCCCCCCCTCTTAGTGCTCTCGATCCTAACAATTGGTATCAGAGCCCGGTTAACTCTCACACGGATTAAAATCCAAGAGAGATGGCTTACGCCGGAAACCAAGAGGGCCATTCCATTACACGTCCACCCATGTTTAATGGGACGGACTACACCTATTGGAAGACCCGAATGAGGATCTTCCTTATTTCTATGGACATAGAACTCTGGAATCTTGTTGAGAATAGTTTTTCAAAGTTTTCTCTTCCAATGATCGATTGGAACGATTCGGATAAGAAGGCTTTCGCTCTTAATGCAAAGGCTATGAATGCCTTATTTTGTGCACTTGATAAAAACGAGTTTAATCGTGTTTCAACTTGTGAGACTGCATTTGATATTTGGCACACACTCGAAGTGACCCATGAAGGCACAAGTAGAGTAAAAGAGTCAAAAATCAATTTGCTGTTACATTCTTTCGAACTTTTCCGGATGAAACCGAGTGAAACCATTGGCGACATGTTTACCCGTTTCACGGATGTCGTCAACGGTCTAAAAGGACTCGGAAAGAGCTTTTCGGATTTTGAGCTTGTTAATAAGATACTAAGATCCCTTCCTAAGAGTTGGGATCCTAAAGTCATGGCTATTCAAGAGGCAAAAGATCTGCGAAATTTCCCTCTTGAAGAACTAATCGGGTCATTAATGACCTACGAAATGACTTGCAAAGCTCATGAAGAGCAAGAAGACATCCTTCCAAAGAACAGGAAGGATATGACACTTAGAACTTTGGAAGATCACTTGAGAGAAAACTCAAGTGATGAGGACTGTGACGATGACTTGGCACTTCTAACTAGAAAATTTAAAAAATTCATTAAAAGAAACAAGTTTAAGAATGATACTAAAAATAAACTTGAACCCAAGAAGGATCAAGTTATTTGCTATGAGTGCAAAAAGCCGGGACACTACAAGAGTGATTGTCCCCAAGCCAAAAAGAGAACAACAAAGAAGAAGGCGCTCAAAGCAACATGGGATGATTCGAGCGCATTTGAGGAAGAGGAGTCTAACACCGAGCAAGTTGCTCATTACGCCTTAATGGCCATCGGAGAGGAGGTAACGAATTCATTAAATGCTGATTTATCCTTCGATGAATTATTAAATGCTTTCAATGACTTATTTGATGAATGCAAGAGTATCAGTAGAAAATACAAATTGCTGAAAAAGGTGCATGATAGTCTTACTTATGAGTTTGACAAGTTAAAAGTTGAACATCATGATAGTTTAAATTCATGTATCAAATGTCATGATTTAGAAACTTTCCAAAAAGAAAACCTGCTACTCAAGGACACCTTGAAGAAATTCGAGGTTGGTAGCAAGTCATTGAACATGATCCTTGCAAACAAGGGTCACGTTCCAAAAAGAAGTGGAATTGGATTTGTGAGAAATCCTCACCTAAATCCAACCACTTTTATAAAAGGCTCCATCTTACATGTTCAACACCAAGCAAAATGCAACTTTTGTTGCAAAATTGGGCACAGGACACATTATTGTCCATTCAAGAAAATTAGTCCAAACAAATTGATTTGGGTTCCTAAAGGAACCATGATAAACTCTATGCAACATGATAAATAATGTAGATCTATCTTTGAGGCACCCAAAAGCAAATGGGTACCTAAAAATTATCCTTTCTTGTAGAAACCCACACCATCCCAAGCTAGGAGCAAGAGATGGTACCTTGATAGTGGATGCTCAAGGCATATGATCGGAGATCCATCTCAATTCTCTAAGCTCACTAGCATAGATGAAGGCTATGTTACCTTCGGAGACAACAACAAGGGTAAAATCATTGGCAAAGGAACCATAGGTAACAAATCCAACTTCTTTATTGAAGATGTTTTGTTAGTTGATGGTTTAAAACATAACCTCTTGAGCATTAGTCAATTATGTGATAAAAGATACATTGTCAAATTCGAATCCAATGCTTGTATCATTGAAAAACCCCATAAAAACATGTTTATGATTGCATTAAAACAAAATAACGTATACACTATTGACATCAATGATTTGTGTAATGAAATATGTTTTTCAGTTTTAAATGAGGATGCTTGGCTATGGCATAGAAGATTAGGTCATGCTAGCATGAAACTAATCACTCAAATATCATCTAAAGAACTTGTAAGAGGAATTCCTCATATCAAGTTCATCAAAGATAATGTATGTGATGCTTGCCAATTAGGTAAACAGATTAAGGGTAGTTTCAAAACTAAAAATCAAATAAGCACCTCTAGGCCCTTACAATTGATCCATATGGACTTGTTCGGACCAATCTCTTCATCAAGTCTAGGAGGTAGCAAATATGCCTTTATCATTGTTGATGACTATAGCAGATATACATGGACCTACTTCTTAAAACAAAAAAATGAATGCTTTAGATATTTTACCAAGTTCTATAAACTTGTTCAAAATGAGAAGGGTTCTATGATTTCGTCAATAAGAAGCGATCATGGTGGAGAATTTCAAAACCACGATTTCCAAGAATTCTGTGAACTCAATGGATATAACCATAATTTCTCTACTCCAAGAAATCCTCAACAAAATGGGGTAGTAGAAAGAAAAAATCGAAATCTACAAGAAATGGCAAGAACCATGTTGAATGAACACAGCCTACCTAAATACTTTTGGGCCGAAGCCGTAAACACTGCATGCTATATTTTGAATAGAGTACTAGTAAGACCCTTACTCACCAAAACTCCTTATGAGTTATGGAATAACAAAAAACCCAATGTTTCATATTTTAAAGTCTTTGGGTGTAAGTGTTTTATCTTAAATGAAAAGGATAACTTAGGAAAATTTGATGCTAAATCCGATGAAGGAATCTTTCTTGGTTATTCTTCGGTTTCTAAAGCTTTTCGTATCTTCAATAAAAGAACTTTAATTATTGAAGAATCCATTCATGTTGTTTTTAATGAGATTTCCGAAATTAAGAAAAATGATCTTGATGATGATGTTAATTTTGATTCCTTAAATTTAAATGAAACCCCTTCTCCATCTAGCAACTTGGATGCATCCACTTCCGAAACATCCTTACCCAAGGATTGGAAGTATGTAGATGCTCATCCTAAGGAGCTAATATTAGGAGACACATCAAAGGGGGTTCAAACACGATATTCTTTTAAAAATTTTTGTGCCAACGCCGCCTTTCTCTCCCAAATTGAACCCAAATGTGTTGATGAAGCCATGAAAGATGATTCATGGATTATCGCAATGCAAGATGAATTGAATCAATTTGAGAGAAATGAGGTGTGGACGCTTGTTTCTAGGCCAAATGACCATTTAGTAATTGGTACTAAATGGGTTTTCAGAAACAAGCAAGATGAAAATGGTATCGTGGTTAGAAACAAGGCTAGATTAGTGGCCAAAGGTTTCAACCAAGAAGAAGGTATCGATTACGAAGAAACCTTCGCACCTGTGGCTCGATTGGAAGCCATAAGGATGCTCCTTGCCTACGCTAGTAGTAATAATTTTAAGTTATTTCAAATGGATGTTAAAAGCGCTTTTTTAAATGGCTTTATTTCCGAAGAAGTTTATGTTGAACAACCTCCTGGATTTGAAAATAATAGCCTCCCTAATCATGTGTTTAGATTAACTAAAGCTCTCTATGGTTTAAAACAAGCCCCAAGGGCTTGGTATGAGAGACTTAGTTCTTTTCTTATCAAAAATAACTTTACAAAAGGCAAGGTTGATACTACATTATTTATCAAGAATTTTGAAAATAATTTTCTCATTGTTCAGATTTATGTTGATGATATCATCTTTGGCTCTACAAATGAATCTCTTTGTGAATCTTTTGCTAAAACTATGAGTCTTGAATTCGAAATGAGCTTAATGAGAGAATTAACATTCTTCTTAGGTTTACAAATCAAACAACTAAGCAATGGCATCTTTATTAGTCAAACTAAATATGCCATGAATTTATTAAAAAGGTTTAATATGAACAACTCAAAGGCTAGTAACACTCCTATGAGCACCTCCACTAAGTTAGAAATTGATGAAAGTGGAGAAAGCTTTGATCAAAAAACTTATAGGGGGATGATAGGAAGTTTACTTTACCTCACTGCCACCAGACCAGACATCATGTTCAGTGTAGGACTTTGTGCTAGATTTCAATCTAACCCTAAGATATCTCATCTCAAAGCAGTTAAAAGAATACTTAGATATCTTAATGGAACCACAAATCTAGGATTATGGTACCCAAAATCAGAAAATTTTGAGTTAACAGCTTATGCTGATGCGGACTTCGCTGGCTGTAGACTAGATAGAAAAAGCACATCAGGATCATGTCAATTTTTAGGACATGCCCTTGTTTCCTGGTCATCTAAGAAACAAAGCTCGGTTGCTCTATCAACAACCGAAGCTGAATATATTGCAGCAAGTGCATGCTGTGCACAAGTTGTATGGATGAAAAACACTTTAGAAGATTACAAAGTTAATCTTAAAGATATTCCCATTAAATGTGATAACACGAGTGCAATATGCTTAACTAAGAATCCTATACAACACTCAAGAACAAAACATATTGATATTAGACATCACTTTATACGAGATCATGTCACTAATCATGACGTAACCATAGAGTTCATTGATACTAAACATCAACTAGCTGACATTTTTACAAAACCTCTAAGTGACGAACAATTTGATTTCATTCGAAGATAATTAGGAATGTTGATGTGTCCGAATAGATAAATTTGTTAAAATTATTTTTCGGACTATATTGACAGATCAAATCACTTGATTGCCATGTTTCTATATGTGGAAATCTGCAACAAAATCTTGTCCGAATGATCTTATTTATTCGAATGCTATAAAACAGATTTTCTCGTACACTTTCATGAAAAATAAGTTTCTCAAATAGATTTGATGAAGTGATTCATGTGTATGTATTCCATTCTGCAAAATCTTTACATAGACAATGGATTATAACAAAAAGGGGAAGAAGTATTTAAAGCAATCTGTGTAAAATTCCTCTATAAGCTTGCTATTATTATTTTCCTGGCATCATAATTATTATGCTTTTTGTTGATGACAAAGGGGGAGATATATGAATTGATAAACACTGCTATGATTATGCCATCCTTGCATCACCAAGAGATATATGAACATGTGCTAAAGTTTGCATTATGTTTGCATTATGCCCTGAGTTGATATCTTATCATGTGAAGAAAATGCAAAACTTGCTAGAATATTTCAAATGTGTGCATCATGTAATAGTGCTTCACAGCTTTATATGATAATACATGATGAATAGTTACAATCACAATCATACAAACTTGATGATGTATGTCAAGCCTTGACATCATCTTTGAAGAGATACCTCATGATGAGTATTATGATGGGAGTATTGATAAGTTTAACTGATCTAACTTATCAATACGTCACTTGAATTCTTAGGTCTTGAATTCAAGGTTGACTTATCTCAACTATGGTATATAGACAGGGGGAGTTAAGGATAACTCCATTATCAATTGATTGTCATCATCAAAAAGGGGGAGATTGTTGAATCTCGGATTGTGATGATGAAGTCAATTGTCATTTGTTGTCTAATCTATGTGTTGAGATAAGTGTGCAGGATTAACTACGATGAAAGTTAGACAAGCAGCAGGAGTTGCGCCGGAGTCAAGTTCATGATCACGTTGGGAGTTCGAGAGTTCGACGGAAGTTCGGACGGTCGTCGGAGGTTCTGCGAGAACAGATCCGAGAAATCCAGAAGCTTGCCAAGCGAAGCTCGTCGGAACTCGCCAAGTGGATCGTCGCAAAGTCCAGGAGTTTGCCGGAAGTCCGCAGAAGCATCACCGAGGGTTCATCGGATGATCGACGGAAGTTCGCCGGAAACTCGCCGGAAGAAGCGATTGACGCACCGAAGCAAAGCTGCAGAAATTGTCTTAGATCTAATCGTAGTTAGCACATTGATTAAGTTGGAAAATGGGAGGTGATCCCATTAGCTTAATCTTGGGGCAATTGGGCCCCTGAAAGACTGAAATTGGGCCGAATGGAGCTAACCATTCGGACCCTGATTGCACCAGGAGGTGCAACCGCCTAGGTCAGGAGGTGGCACCGCCTGGGCTAAGCCTCCCAGCGAAGCTGGGCGATGCAACCGCCCCAGGCAGGAGGTGGCACCGCCTGAGCTCAGTCTTCGAGCAAGACTGGGCGGTGCAACCTCCCTGACAGAGAGGTGGCACCGCCTGAGCTTGGTCTTCGAGCTCTGGCAGAGAGGTGCAACCGCCTCAGTCCAGAGGTGGTACCGCCTGGGGCTCAGACTCCGAGCCAGACTCAGGAGGTGCAACCGCCCCTGACAGAGAGGTGCAACCGCCTGGGCTCAGTCCTCGAGCTCTGCCAGGCGGTGCAACCTCTCCAGTCAGGAGGTGCAACCGCCTGATCCCGGAATTCCAGGATTTGATCGTTTTGAGCTCCAAATTTGAACTGGGTTGGGGCCTATAAATACCCCACCCATTCAGCACTGAAAGCACAGAACACACACTCGAAATCTTGCTATCTTTCTGTGTTTCTTAGAGCTCAAAACTGCTAGTTCTCCTCTTTCTTTTCTTCAAGTTTGAGTTGTAAAGAGAGGAGTGAAAACTTCTGTAAGGGTTGTCTCCTAAGCCCGTCAAAAGGAGTGAATCTGTAAGAGGGTAGTTGGCCTTCGCCTATTGAAGGAAGGCTTCTAGTTGACGTCGATGACCTCGTCGGTGGAGGAAGCCAAAAGTGGAGTAGGTCAAGACTGACCGAACCACTCTAAATCTCTGGTTTGCGTTTATTCTGAGCACTTTATCATTACTGCAAACATCCTACATAGCTACTGCTCTCTATGCCTTTACGAACAAGTTTCTAAGTGCTGATCTTTCCGAATATGCATTCAGACGTAAATCGGTGTTTTCATACATTACAGTTTACGTTTACGTTTTGATTCTGCAAAACTGTCTTCTACGCTTTTACGAACAAAGTTTCTAAGTTCAGATCCCTTTAAAACGGCGTTTAGACGTAAACTGCACAAACTGTGTTTAAACGTAAAACTATGTTTTAGACGTAAACTACTTTTAAACGTAAAACTACGTTTAGACGTAAAACGGCGTTTAGACGCAAACTGCGTTTAGACGTAAAACTACGTTTAGACGTAAAACTGCGTTTAGACGCAAACTGCGTTTAGACGTAAAAACTACGTTTAGACGTAAAACTGTGTTTAGACGTAAAACTGCGTTTAGACGCAAACTGCACTGTGCTTAGACGCAATCTGATCTTAGACGCAAACTGCGCTTAGACGCAAACTGTGCTTAGACGCAATCTGCATTTAGACGCAAACTGCATTTAGACGCAAACTGCGTAAATTGCGCTTAGACGCAAACTGTGTTTAGACATAAACTGCACTTAATTATAAGTATTCTTAGAATCAGCTTTTGCATCAAAATAGTTTTTATCAAACGAACGCAACTTTCGTTTTTAATCGCTGAAAGATTTCCGCTGCACTAATTCACCCCCCCCCCTCTTAGTGCTCTCGATCCTAACAGAAGTGTGCAACGAGTTCAGCATGTTGCTAGGCCTTGAGGGGTGCAGCGGGGGTTGTATTGACGGGGAGTCGCAATCTAGCAAGTGCGTTTGCAGGAGGCAGAACAATGCATAGTTTGTTCAGTAGATCAGAGTAGTCAAAGGGGATGGTGGTCTTTGAAACGAAGAGAGATGTTGCTCCAATAGGACAGTTATCCAGGAGGGATAAGTCCCGGCTCTCCAGAGGGAGAATCATGTGAGACGGACCTCACATGTTGAGGAGGAGTACCTCAACAAATAACAACTCCATGAACCTCGATGGACTGAGCAAGCGGCGAGGAGTCGTTGCAAGATCTCGCTCGAGAGAATGTATTGGTGGATGCATTGCGAGATCAAGTGGGGGAGCGACCTAAAGCAACTTAAATGAAGGCACACTTGGAGTCGATGTGGAGATTGGACTCAAGGGAGGGCTGACCCATGGAATGGTGGGCACGAGGGCCACCATCGACTCAATGCAAAAACGAGGAGCGGAGCAACTTGGGTGTAACTTGGCGAAGTACCCAAGCCGCATGAAGGGAGCCAGCATAGAAGTTGGAACATGGAGCAGAGGCACAGTGCTTTCCTTGGACAGAGGTTAAGGACATGAACTCTTATAGAGGCAAGAGGATCATATTGTTCCATGGGCCATTCATTCTGTCGGAGTGGACTCATCTTGCATGGTGCCAAAGACGAAGGGAGCTTCTGGGCACATGCACATTATCTCGGAGGAGCATTTGATGGAGGAACTAAGGCGACTCAATTTGCGGAGGCGAAGTTGGGTTCAAAAGGCCTTAGCACGGGGTAAGAGGACGCAGAGGCGGGTACTCTTGAAGAATATGCCACAGTGTTGCCATTCAAGTTGCCATGAAGGAAGCGGTGCGCAGCGGAGATTGTGCTGGTAGGGGCAGAGGCCCAGGATCTAGACAATGGTGCATAGACTACAGTGAAGTCGGGGGACTTCGGGAGCTACTAGGCGACGGACAGTCCTAGAGCAGTGCTTCATCTAGGTGTGACCCAAGAGTGGGTGGATGAAGGTCGATTGCCAAAGGAGCGAACAAAATCGAAGGTGGAAGAGACCCTGCGATGTATTGGCAGAGGCCACACATGGAGGGTTCACAATTCGAGTTTATTTCACAAGGATCAGAATGCAATGGAGATGTCACCAGGAGGCGACATGGAGCAGCGGATCGTGGTGGGACAGTTCGTGGCAATGCGAGATACACAACCTAGTCCCGGGAGGGACTAGATCATATGGAGGTATGATCGGGAGCTACTGGGAGCTCCACTTCGGTGAACAACACGACGTCAAGAAGGGCTATAGATTCAAGGAGTGAAGGCCATGGTACCACAGAGGCGGGTCTTCCGGGCGTGCATCGAATTTTGCATCGGATGAAAACCTTGGTCATCAGCATATGGGGGCTGGGTTCCACCAAGGGAAAAGTTCGAATGCAAGTACCAGTGAGTTCCATGGGAGGGACTTGATCATGCAGAGGTATGATCGAAGCGTCTAGAGAGTTGGACTACTCCAGAGCTCATATTCGCTTAAGGGAGTCCGACAAGTCAGAGGACAAGGTCGAGTAAGCGAATGTTGCTACCAAGGAAGCTAAGGAGAATATAATCGGTGCAAATCCTACAACGTGATGGCGGAGGCCATGCATGGGAGTTGCAATCTGTCTTTCCATCGACCAAACAGACTGCTTGGAGAACACAGAAGTGTTGAAGCAGGGGGTCGAAAGGGGCGAGGAAGCGACGACGAGTCCAGAGGGACTTAGCTACCCAAAATCAAGCATCAGTTAGAATGGAGGTGGACTCATAGGAGTGCCACGGAGACATATCTACTGATCATGAAGAAAAGGGATGCAGATGCGAGGCGACGGATAGTAGGGCCATGGGCATGACAGCGCCATGGTACCGTAGAGGCGGGACTTCCGTGAAAGTCATTGATCCCTTGCTCTCATGGAGGGAGAGTGCTTGGTCGTGAAAGGGGCCGAGGAGGTGGAGCATGCAGAGGCAATCTCCAAGTACCGAGACAAGACTGAAGGGCAGAGGTCGAGGAACTTCGTAAGACCGGTGTCAACAAGTTTCTCATCAAGATAGCCGTAAGTGAAGGACTTCGGGTCATGCAAGAGTGCACGACCAAGGAACGAAGCAAGCAGTACGCGGTGTTGTACCTTTGCTACTCAGTGGAGTAGGCGGCAGGGTTGATGGAGAAGACGGTACAATCACAGAGGCGACCTCATCTATCAGAGAATTACTCCAAGTTGGGGTGAAAACTTCCCGCATTCCAGAAGTTCGATGGCATTGAGAAGGTGAATCACAGTAGCTAACTCAACGCAAGGAGTGCAAACACTTCAAGTGCTTCAGAAGTGTGAGCAAAGAGCAGGCGAAGGCCAGTAACCAGCTCGATGCATGAAGTACAACCTCGAGGAGGCGGGCAAAGTCAAGTAACCTTTGCCTTCTCAACTCTTAAGAGGATGGGCGAAACCGAGTACCCCAATTCTCTTATCTATCCAACAGAGGAGCTCTGCACAAGTTCAAAGACCCTTCGAAGATAATGGAAGACAATAGTTGTCAAATCCTCACCAACGGTGATCAGTGCTACTGAGAGTAGATTGTCCGCTTCATTTCCCAACGAAATGCCAATCGAAAGCGGAAGTGATGCAAACCTACTTGGATGTGACAACTAACTGAAAGAAGAGTCAATGAGCAGATTTTGTGGAGGAAGGACCCAAAACTTCAGAAGTTTGCGAGACGATGCTCGTTAAAGCTCCAACAAGCATCCAACCAGTTCAAGCAGCATGAGGAATCTTTGAGAGACTGGTGCAATAAGGATGGTCTTTTCCTTCATCTGGCGGATCCGTAGGAATCAACAAGGATCAACACAACTCAGCCAACCCCACACCAGAGTCAGAGTCATTGGTGAGTTGAAGCATCATGGCGGATCAAAAGTTTGACTACTCAAAAACAGCAGTGGAGAGCAGCTGGGAGCCAAGAGGCGCATTGTAGCTAGAGCAGAAGATTGAAGACTCAGCAAAGGCGAGGAGTTGCAGTGTCGACAAAGGCTTCGACGAGGACGTCGAAGGGATAAGTGGGGGAGAATGTCACGGACAAACTTCTAAACAAGATGTTCGATGTAATGCTTATGTGTGTCCGTGTCTTTTGGCATGTTCATGCCTTGTACAGCATGTAGAGGGGCGACCGAAGGCTTAATAGTCCCACTTTAGTTGGGTTGGTGGCCTCTTTAGGCTTGTAAATAAAGGTTGTGTCATGTGGACACATGCGAGAGATTCTCGGTCTGTAATGGACCATTTTACCCTTTGTTGTGCAACTATTCAGAGCTTGTAAAGTCTGTTTGTAATTTACATTGTCTATGAAGTATTTTTCGGAGATGTTTGCTTGTGGATCCCGATTGAGGCGTTCTCTCTAACCCGTTCTCTCTTTTGTTGGTCCTAAGGGACAATGAGAGGCTTCGGGGAGGTTGACCTTTGCGGACGGACACGCAAGGGTGACGCACGACTTAGGCAAAGCCAGCTAAGTCCGTGACAATAGCTCGGTCTTCGAGCTCTGTCATGCGGTGGTACCGCAAGTATCCCGAAATCCGGGAATGTGATACTTTTTGGCTCCAATTTTGAAGCCATTAGGGCCTATAAATATCTCACCCTTTTCTACATGAAAGGGCATGAAAGTGTTAACATAATCTTGAATTCTTGGGGTATTAAAGTATTGTAAAAGTGAGAAGAGTCCTCCCCTCCCTCTCTTAGCTTTGTAACCATCCAAGAAAGAGGAGTGAGGCTTGTAAGGGTTATCTTCTAAACCCGGTAAAATGAGAAAGAGCTGTAAAAGGTAGTTGGTCTTCGCCTATTGAAGAAGGACCATTAGTGGACGCTGGTGACCTCGATAGAGGAGGAATCAGAAGTGGATGTAGGTCACAACGACCGAACCACTATAAATTCCGGTGTGTTCTTTCCTTACTATAAATTATCTTTACTGTATTCAACTTTATTACATTGCAAACTACCGAACCTTTTCTTCTCTACTTATTCAAAGTGAAACAAACGATTTGAGTCTAAATCAGTTTTTATCATACGAAGTTTATTGAATCGACGTAATTTTTCCTTACACTAATTTACCCCCCCCTCTTAGTGCCACTTGATCCTAACAATTGGTATCAGAGCAAGGTCACTCTCATTTGGTTTGAAACCCAAGAGAGATGGCATTTGCCTACAACCAATAAGGTCATTCAATCACACATCCACCCATACTCAATAGGACTGATTACACATATTGGAAGAGTAGAATGAGGATTTTTCTAATTTCAATAGATTTTGAGTTATGGAATCTTGTAGAAAATGGCTTTCAAAAGTATTCTCTTCTAATGAGCAATTGGAATGAGTTAGAGAAGAAGACTTTCACTTTAAATACCAAGGCTATGAATTGTTTTGTGCTTTAGATAAAAACGAGTTTAATCAAGTGTCCATTTGAAAAATGACTTTTGATATTTGGCACACATTCAAAATCACTCACGAAGGCACTAGTAGAGTAAAGGATGTTAGGATCAAGATGTCGACACTAAGAGGGGGGGTGAATTAGTGCAATGAAAAAATCATGTCTTTAAAAATTTTCATACGATAAAATCTATTTACGTTGAAAACGATTTCGGAAACTTAACTATGGAAGCGTAGTGACTAAGTAAAGTAGTTTGTAGTATGTAAATGGCAAGAATAAAATGCAAACAAGAGAACACAGCAGTTTTAGAGTGGTTTGGTCAACGTGACCTACATCCACTTTCGGCTTCCTCCATCGATGAGGTCACCGGCGTCCACTAGAGGCCTTCCTTCAATAGGCGAAGGCCAATCACCTTTTACACCCCTCTTCTCCTTTTACCGGGTTTAGGAGATAACCCTTACAAGCAATCACTCTCTTCTCCAAATAGAAATCTAAGTTTAAGCTAGAGGAGGGAATACCTTTATGATTGTAGCAGTGTTCTCTCTTTTAATTTCTCTGTGCTTGTGTGCTTTAACCAGGAATGAGAGGGGTATTTATAGGCTTCAAGTTGATTCAAACTTGGAGCTTAAAACTTTCCCATCTCGGGTTCCCGGGGCATGGGCGGTACCACCGCCTAGTGTCAGTCGACACTGACATTGTCCTGGGCGGTACCACTGCTTGGGGGGTAGTGCTAGGCGGTACCACCGCTTGACACAGTCTTAAAGACTGTGCCATGATGGTGAGACTTCTTGGGGCACTGTTTGGACCTCTTATTGGGCCCAACATAGTTCTTACATGGGCCTAGCTGGCCCCTAATTGGGTTGGCCCAAATCTAAGCTCAATTACAAGCTAACTACGAAATCTTAAGACATTTTCTAAGCTAAACAAGTCCCTATGTCTATTCTTCCAGTGAGCTTCCGGCGATCTTCCGACAAACATCCGACGATCTCTCGGCAATGTTCCGGCAGACTCTCGGCAAGGTCCTAGACTCCGACGAGCTTCTTTGGCAAGCTCCGAGACTTCTCGGCTGGTTCCGCTAGAACTTCCGACGAACGTCTGGACTTTCGACGAACCCTCGAACTCCCAACGAAGTTGTGTCCTTGACTCCGGGACTTCATTTTGCTTCATGCCTTGCTATCGTAGTTAATCCTGCACATGAAAAACATACTTGGATCTAGATAATTAATACTAAGCATTAATCAAGTTGTCCGGTATGTCATTGGTCCCTCGACGCTTCGTTCGATTCTTTGGCGCATCGTCCTCTCTTGCGGCCTATTGCCCAATTGGCCAGTTGACTCCGCAACTATGATATCCTTGGCGCAATATCTGCTCTTCTTGGTCCGATGCCCGAATCCGTGACCTGAAGCCTTCTGTCGATATGTCGACCGTTCCTCTGGCCTGACATCCAATCTTCTGACATGTTTTCCCCTGGCACAATATGATTTTTCCTACTTTAATTGTCTCATCCTGATCGAAGCATCCTGCATCACTCAAAATACAGATTAAAACATAAACAATTATTAATTGGTTTCATCATCAAAATTTGAGATTCAACAAAGGAGTCGAAGATAAATCTTTTCGTTCATACTTATGAATTGTTTCGGATGAAACCAAGCGAGACTATTATCGACATGTACACTCGATTTATGGATGTCGTCAATAGTTTAAAAGCTCTTGACAAATGTTTTTTAAGCTTTGAACTTGTTAAAAAATCTTGAGATTCCTTCCAAAGAGTTAGGACCCTAAAGTAATGGCTATTCAAGAGGCCAAGGATTTAAACAACTTTCCTCTCAAAGAACTTATTGGGTCACTAATGACCAATGAGATGACTTGCAACGCTCATGAAGAGCTTGAGAATAACCTTCCAAAGAACAGGAAGGATATGACACTAAGAACTCATGAAGATCACTTGAAAGAAAATTCAAGTGATGAGGACTACGATGATGACTTGGTACTCTTGACAAGAAAGTTCAAAAAATTCATAAAAAGAAATAAATTTAAAAATGACTAAAAATAAATTTGAACCCAAGAAAGAACAAGTTATATGCTATGAATTCAAGATGCCGAGACATTTAAAAAACGAATGTCCTCAAGCAAAGAAGAAGGAAACAAAGAGGAAGAAGACTCTTAAAGCAACTTGGGACGATTCAAGTGCATTCGAAGAAGAGGAGTTAAGCAACACCGAACAAGTTGCTCACTATGCACTAATGGCTATCGGAGATGAGGTAAGCAATTCATTAGATGCAAATTTATCTTTTGATGAACTACTAAGTGCTTTTCACGATTTATTTGATGAATGTAAGTTAGTTAGTAAAACATATAAATTATTAAAAAAGGACCATGCTTCTTTTATTAGTGATTTTGATAGACTAAAAATTGAGCATGATGATAGTTTAGCTCCTTGCACAAAATGTGATGAATTAGAAATGCTTAAAAAGGAAAATTTACAACTATATGAAACCTTAGAAAAATTTAAAATAGGTAGCAAATTCTTAAACATGATTCTTGTAAGTAAGAATCATATTCATAGAAGAGATGAAATTGGCTTTGTGAGTAACACTCATAAAAATCCAACCATCTTTGTTAAAGGCCTTACCTTCCATGTATCACCCCACACCAAATGTAACTTTTGTTGCAAACTTGGATATATTGCCTATAAATATCCACTTAAGAGATATAATCCACATAAATTAATTTGGATTCCTAAAGGAACCTCAAATGACTCAATGCTGTTAGGATCGAGAGCACTAAGAGGGGGGGGGGGGTGAATTAGTGCAGCGGAAATCTTTCAGCGATTAAAAACGAAAGCTGCGTTCGTTCGATAAAAACTATTTTGATGAAAAAGCCGATTCTAAGATTACTTAAGATTAAGTGCAGTTTACGTCTAAACACAGTTTGCGTCTAAGCACAGTTTACGCAGTTTGCGTCTAAGCACAGTTTACGCAGTTTGCGTCTAAATGCAGTTTGCGTCTAAATGCAGTTTACGTCTAAATGCATATTGCGTCTAAGCGCAGTTTGCATCTAAGCGCAGTTTGCGTCTAAACACAGTTTTACGTCAAAACGTAGTTTACGTCTAAACGCAGATTCGGAAAGATTTGAACTTAGACACTCGTTCGTAAAAGCGCAGAAGGCAGTTTGCAGTTATAAATGGAATCAAAACGTAAATGTAAACTGCAAAGAAACTCGTTCGTAAAAGCGCAGAAGATAGTTTGCAGTTATAAATAGAATCAAAACGTAAATGTAAACTGCAATGTAAAGATCGTACGAAAACACCGATTTACGTCTGAATGCAGATTCGAAAAGATCAGAACTTAGAAACTTGTTCATAAAAGCGCAGAGAGCAGTAGCTATGTAGGAGTTTTGCAGTAATGATAAAGTGCTCAAAATAAAAGCAAACCAGAGATTTAGAGTGGTTCGATCAGTCTTGACCTACTCCACTTTTGGCTTCCTCCACCGACGAGGTCATAGACGTCAACTAGAGGCCTTCCTTCAATAGGCGAAGGCCAACTGCCCTTTTACAGTTTCACTCCTTTTGACGGGCTCAGGAGACAACCCTTATAGAACCTTTCACTCCTCTCTTTACAACTCAAGACTTGAAGAACAGAAAGAGGAGAACTTTTGGACTTTACACAAATTTGAGCTCTTAGAATCACAGAAAAGATCAAGAATTCGGTGTTGGTCTGTGTCTTTTCCATGCTTAATGGGTGGGGTATTTATAGGCCCCAACCCAGTTTAAATTTGGAGCTCAAAACGATCAAATCCTGGAATTCCGGGATCAGGCGGTTGCACCTCCTGACTGGAGCGGTTGCACCGCTTGGCAGAGCTCGAAGACTGAGCCTCTGGGCGGTGCCACCTCTGTCAGGGGCGGTTGCACCTCTCTGCCAGAGCTCGAAGACCGAGCTCAGGCGGTTGCACCGCCTGACTGGAGAGGTTGCACCGCTTGGCAGAGCTCGAAACTTGAGCTCTTGCGGTGCTACCTCCTGACAGAGGAGGTTGCACCGCCCAATCTCGCTCGAAGACTGAGCCCTGGGCGGTTGCACCTCTTGGCTGGGGCGGTTGCACCGCCCAGTCTCGCTGGGAGACATAGCCTGGGCGGTGCTACCTCCCTGCCTGGGCGGTTGCACCTCCCACAGCAACCTGGGTCCGAATGGGTTGAACCATTCGACCCAATTTGAGTTCTTCAGGGGCCCAATTGCCCTAGGATTAAGCTAATGGGATCACCTCCCATTTCTAACTTAATCAAAGTACTAACTACGATTATTTCCTAAGACATATTCTGCAGCTTGCTTCGGTGCGTCACTCGCTTCTTCCGGCGAGTTTCCGGCGAACTTCTGTCGATCATCCGATGAACCCTCGGTGATGCTCCTGCAGACTTCCGGCAACCTCCTGGACTGCGACGATCCACTTGGCAAGTTCCGACGAGCTCCTTTGGCAAGCTTCTGGACTTCTCGGATTTGTTCCCGCAGAACCTCCGACGACTGTCCGAACTTCCGTCGAGCTCTCGAACTCCCAACGTGATCATTGTCATGACTCCGGCGCAACTCCTACTGCATGTCTTACTTTCATCGTAGTTAATCCTGCACACACAAAAACAAAAACTTCGATCGAGACAATTAATCCTAAGCAATTAACCAAGTTGTCCGGCATGTCATTGGTCCCTCGACGCTTCGTCCGATTCTTCGGCGCATCGTCCTTTCCTGCAGCCTGTTGCCCAATCGGCCAGTTGACTCCACAACTCCGATATCCTTGGCACAATACCCGCTCTTCTTGGCCCGATGCCCGAGTCCACGGCCCGAAGCCTTCTGTCGATACGTCGACCGATCCACCGGCCCGACGTCCTATCTTCTGACATGTTCCTCCGGCACAACATGATGTTCCTGCTTTAATTGTCTCATCCTGATCGAAGCACCCTGCGTCACTCAAAACGCAGATTAAATCATAAACATATATCAAGTAGTTTCATCATCAAAATACGAGATTCAACAATCTCCCCATTTTTGATGATGACAACTACTTGATGACGGAGTTAAACTTAACTCCCGGAGTTTAAACAAACTCCCCCTATCAATATGCCATATTGATAGAAACTCTTAGATTCAAAAATCTAAGCAATATGTCATCATAATCGGAGTTAACCTTAACTCCCAGAGTTTAAACAAACTCCCCCTATCAATATGCCATATTGATAGAACCTTGAATTCAAACTGAATTCAAGTCATTGCAATATTCATCATGAATACTTGCAACACATTATCATGAACTTATGCATAAACTTATGCATAACCTATCATGTCATCAAATACTTCTCCCCCTTTGTCATCAACAAAAAGGAGAAGTACCACAATCAAGTGTTTGTGATGTAAGTTTAACTCATTGCATGAAAAACATAATATCAAGTTTTATCATCATGCAGTTTGCTATCATCAAATGGTAAGATATCAATATGTAAATTACGATTCAAGTTCTTGATATCTTAACATGATATGACATTCATAACACCTATTCATATGAATGCTGCTTTTGATATCTCATCATAATATGGCTTTCATGATATCTATTCATATTCTTCAAATATGGCACTCATAGTATCAATTTATATATTTCTCCCCCTTTGTCATCAACAACAAGGAGAACGATATAAGCAAATTTTAAATATAAGTGCGATGCCATAAGTTGGTTTATGTCATTTTCTAACAGTGAGTGATAGGATACCAATTATGCAAACATCTCGAGGAAAACATGACATGGAGATAGCTTTTATTGCTTCTACCTTTTTATTTGTTATCTTTTTACATGAAGGAGGAAAAGCCATATATGAAGTTCAAATTGATAAGATATTAAAGCACACTTCATTTTTGCAAGGATTAAGATAAGTAAGTGAGTCAAATCCTTGTATGTAAAAATATCTTCCTTTTATAAGAGGGAATCATCAAATATGTTTCTCGAAAAATATTTTTCACATGATAAGTGCATTTACTAGATGATTCCATATGTCAAAAATCAATAATGTGAATTAAACTTGATATGATATATGCTTGTTAAATTCGGAAGAGGATAATGTATCAAGAAAATCCAATTGTTAGGATCAAGAAAATCCGAAAATGAAATTTGACACTTTCATACATTCGGACAGGGTTTTACTAGAGATATTCAATTACAATCATGAAGGTAAAACATGCTTATTATCATGGAAATTTTTGTATTCAAGCACATAATTTCCAACATGTAATCATGGCAAGTAATTGTGTAAAATCATTATGGCAATCAAGTGATTTGATCATTTAATCAAAAAAGTCCGAAAAATAATTTTAACATGTTTAATCATTCGGACAGATTTTTGCCATAGTTTTTCAAATATAATCATGAAGATAAGGTATGCTCATCATCATGGTAGTATGATAGCAAGTTTACCATATTCAAGCTAGCAAAAAATTTTTACATTTTAAGGCCCGCAAGCTAGCAATTTTGAGATGTTCAAGAAAGCAACTCTTGCTTCTTGAAATATAAGTTTTGCTAGATGTACAAGTTAACTTTTTGCTTCTTGAGATAGGCAAGATAGCATTCCTTGGTGATGTTCAATATAGCTAAGTTCTACATCATGCAAGCTAGTGAATTTTATAACAGTTTAGAACATGCATAATCACCAAAGCATCATAAATTTTAATGATGTGCAAAATTACAAATTTTGCATGATTGCATTTGTGTGTCTTGAGATTTGCAAGATAGCACTTCTTGGTGATGTTCAAGATAGCAATTTCTTTTCTTTTTGAGAAGTGCAATTTTTGGTTTCTTCTTGAATTGTGCAAGCTAGCTATCTCCCCTTTTGTCATTGTCAAAAAGAAGCGAAAAACCCTTTACATCAATTTTTAAATCATGACAAAGGTTAGTATCAATCTCATTTGTACATCATTATATTTTCAAATTAAAACATGCACATTTTCAAAACATATAAACTCATTATTATATGCATGATTCCAAATCATTATTCATATTATTTCAATCATTGTTTCAATCACCACTTATAGCTTATCATGCACAATATATAAAATCATCTAACATGATACAATCATTTATTTTTCAAAATATTTATCACTATTTTAATGTATGATAATGAAGTATTCATGATACCGAACATTAAATCAATATTTTTTAAGTATTTATCACTTCATTTTAATCATGATTCCAAACATTTATCATTTAAAGCATTCATGATACACATCATAAAAAAAAGCATATGCATCATTCCAAATCATAAATATTTTAAATCATCATAGTATTAATTTGTCACATTGCATTCTACCATGCATGATCGAAGCTTCTCATTTGCATACATCAAAATAAATTCATGAATATCTCATGCATTCATATCATCACTTGAGGAATATTGAAAAAGAAATAATTGGGTGATGAGATAAATATTTCATAAATACAAAGAATTGCATAAAAATCATATCAAGGAATACAAGTCACAATCATTCAAGAGAAAAATCAAGATCATGATTTTAATAAAACTCATTTCAAATTTGAATCATCAAAATCATTTTTATGGCTCACAAAATTTATAACATAAATAGATTCATGATTTCATTGATAATATATTTTTCCCTTTTTAAGTGTTTCATTTTAAGTGGTCGATTTCATGTTAGCATGCCTTTTCATTTATGAAAACATGCATCAATTTTTTTAAAGCCACTGTTATTATCATGAAAATCGATAATCAAGAATCATACATAATTTCAAAAATATATACTCATTAATCATAACTTTAAATTAAACATGATTTCATATACTCAAAATCGAGAAATAACAATGGAAATCAACATGATACACATTATTACTTCTCAACCACATATAGCATGATTTCATAAGGTATTTTTAATCAAAATCATTTTGTTTATCATAAACATGCAATTTTCATGATTATTTTCAAAATTACTAGAATGATAAGCATGATTCCTAATTGTTTGTATTTTCATTATAAAATTATTAAACATGCAATTTTCAAGAAAATTAAAAAAGGAGAAATGCTTTATGAAAAGCATCATGTAATTTCAAAGTAAATTAAAGGCATTTTGATTACCTCAGCGTCGAAAGGCGTAAAGGCGTAGTTTGCCACCTCGCATTTGTTGATTTTCTCCTCGTCTTCGGAGGAGCTCGATTCATCCCAGTTTTTGTTCTTCTTCTTGCGTTCAAAGCAAGTAGTTCCGTTCTTTTTACTTTTTAATTTTTGTTTCATTTGTAGTTTAAGTTCACCATCACTTGAGCTTATGCTCGAGTGGTCTTCAAATGTTCTATGTCCTAAATCCTTCCTGTTCTTTGGAAGGTGGTTCTCAAGTTCTTCACGTGCATTGCACGTCATTTCATATATGATCAATGAACCAATTAGTTCTTCAAGTGGAAATTGGTTCAAGTTTTTCGATTCATGAATAGTAGTTACTTTTGAATCCCAAGTTTTAGAAAGTGAGCGCAAAACTTTCTTAACGAGTTCAAAATCCGAAAAGCTTTTACCAAGTGATTTTAAACCATTGACGACATCCGTAAAACGGGTGTACATGTCAACAACAGTTTCGCTTGGTTTCATATGAAAAAGCTCGAAATCATGCAGTAAAATATTAACTTTCGAGTCTTTGACTCTACTAGTTCCCTTGTGCGTGATTTCAAGAGTGCGCCAAATATCGAAAGCCGATTAGCACAAAGAAACCCGATTGAACTCATTTTTGTCCAAAGCGCAAAATAAGGCATTCATAGCCTTTGCGTTTAAAGAAAAATACTTCTTCTCTAAATCCGACCATTCGTTCATCGGTTTAGAGGGAAGTTGAAAACCGTTTTCAACGATATTCCATAAATCCAGATTTAGAGAAATCAAGAAAACTCTCATTCGAGTTTTCTAATAAGTGTAGTCCAATCCGTTAAAGAAAGGTGGACGAAAGACCGAAAAGCCCTCTTGAAGAGCCATTTCTCTCGGGTGTAAATCCAAAATGAGAAATACCCTACTCTGATACCAATTGTTAGGATCGAGAGCACTAAGAGGGGGGGGGGGGGGGGTGAATTAGTGCAGCGGAAATCTTTCAGCGATTAAAAATGAAAGCTGCGTTCGTTCGATAAAAACTATTTTGATGCAAAAGCCGATTCTAAGATTACTTATGATTAAGTGCAGTTTACGTCTAAACACAGTTTGCGTCTAAGCGCAGTTTACGCAGTTTGCGTCTAAATGCAGTTTGTGTCTAAATGCAGATTGCGTCTAAGCGCAGTTTCCATCTAAGCGCAGTTTGCGTCTAAACACAGTTTTACGTCAAAACGTAGTTTACGTCTAAACGTAGATTCGGAAAGATCTGAACTTAGACACTCGTTCGTAAAAGCGTAGAAGGCAGTTTGCAGTTATAAATGGAATCAAAACGTGAACGTAAACTGCAAAGAAACTCGTTCGTAAAAGCGCAGAAGACAGTTTGCAGTTATAAATAGAATCAAAACGTAAATGTAAATTGCAATGTAAAGATCATACGAAAACACCGATTTACGTCTGAATGCAGATTCGGAAAGATCAGAACTTAGAAACTTGTTCGTAAAAGCGCAGAGAGTAGTAGCTATGTAGGAGGTTTGTAGTAATGATAAAGTGCTCAAAATAAAAGCAAACCAGAGATTTAGAGTGGTTCGGTCAGTCTTGACCTACTCCACTTTTGGCTTCCTCCACCGATGAGGTCACCGACGACAACTAGAGGCCTTCCTTCAATAGGCGAAGGCCAACTGCCCTTTTACAGTTTCACTCCTTTTGACGGGCTCAGGAGACAACCCTTACAGAACCTTTCTCTCCTCTCTTTACAACTCAAGACTTGAAGAACAGAAAGAGGAGAACTTTTAGACTTTACATAAATTTGAGCTCTTAGAATCACAGAAAAGATCAAGAATTCGGTGTTGGTCTGTGTCTTTTCCATGCTTAATGGGTGGGGTATTTATAGGCCCCAACCCAGTTTAAATTTGGAGCTCAAAACGATCAAATCCTGGAATTCCGGGATCAGGCGGTTGCACCTCCTGACTGGAGCGGTTGCACCGCTTAGCAGAGCTCGAAGACTGAGCCTCTGGGCGGTGCCACCTCTGTCAGGGGCGGTTGCACCTCTCTGCCAGAGCTCGAAGACCGAGCTCAGGCGGTTGCACCGCCTGACTGGAGAGGTTGCACCGCTTGGCAGAGCTCGAAACTTGAGCTCTTGCGGTGCTACCTCCTGACAGAGGAGGTTGCACCGCCCAATCTCGCTCGGAGACTGAGCCCTGGGCGGTTGCACCTCTTGGCTGGGGCGGTTGCACCTCCCAGTCTCGCTGGGAGACATAGCCTGGGCGGTGCTACCTCCCTGCCTGGGCGGTTGCACCTCCCACAGCAACCTGGGTCCGAATGGGTTGAACCATTCGACCCAATTTGAGTTCTTCAGGGGCCCAATTGCCCCAGGATTAAGCTAATGGGATCACCTCCTATTTCTAACTTAATCAAAGTGCTAACTACGATTATTTCCTAAGACATATTCTGCAGCTTGCTTCGGTGCGTCACTCGCTTCTTCCGGCGAGTTTCCGGCGAACTTCCGTCGATCATCCGATGAACCCTCGGTGATGCTCCTGCGGACTTCCGGCAAACTCCTGGACTGCGACGATCCACTTGGCAAGTTTCCACGAGCTCCTTTGGCAAGCTTCTGGACTTCTCGGATTTGTTCCCGCAGAACCTCCGACGATTGTCCGAACTTCCGTCGAGCTCTCGAACTCCCAACGTGATCATTGTCATGACTCCGGCGCAACTCTTGCTGCATGTCTTACTTTCATCGTAGTTAATCCTGCGCACACAAAAACAAAAACTTCGATCGAGACAATTAATCCTAAGCAATTAACCAAGTTGTCCGGCATGTCATTGGTCCCTCGACGCTTCGTCCGATTCTTCGGCGCATCATCCTTTCCTGCAGCCTATTGCCCAATCGGCCAGTTGACTCCGCAACTCCGATATCCTTGGCACAATACCCGCTCTTCTTGGCCCGATGCCCGAGTCCACGGCCCAAAGCCTTCTGTCGATACGTCGACCGATCCACCGGCCTGACGTCCAATCTTCTGACATGTTCCTCCGGCACAACATGATGTTCTTGCTTTAATTGTCTCATCCTGATCGAAGCACCCTACGTCACTCAAAATGCAGATTAAATCATAAACATATATCAAGTAGTTTTATCATCAAAATACGAGATTCAACAAATGCAACATGATAAGTTGTGTAGATCGATTTTTGAGGCACCCATGGTCAAATGGGTACCTAAAAATCACCATTTTGTGTAGAAATGTTCACCATCATAAGTTAGGAGCAAGAGATGATAACTTTTATTATTAAGGATACATCATTAGATTTGAATCCAATGCTTGAATTATTAAAAAACTATATAAAAACACATCTAGGATTGCCCTAAATATATACACTATCGACATTGATGATCTTTGTAATGAAATATGTTTTTCGGTTTTGAGTGACGATACTTGACTTTGGCACAGAATATTAGGTCATACTAGCATGAAACTAATCTCTCAAATCTCATCTAAAGAACTTGTAAAGGGTGTGTTAGGAACGAGTCGGGAGGGAGGGTAAATTAGTACAACGGTAAAAACATCGGTTTAATAAAAATCTTCTTGCTATAAAAACCAATCTAGAAAATGTATACTTGAAAGCATATGTGAGCATAGGCATTGTAAAAGCACAGTAAGGAGGAGAGGTAGTTTGTTATAAAAATAAATTGCTCAAAATAAATGCAAACCGAGTTTATAGTGGTTCAGTAATGTGACCTATATCCACTCCCGATTCCTTCTCCGTCGAGGCCACCGACATCCACTATCGGTCTTCCTTCAATAGGTGAAGACTAAACACCTTTTATAGCTCTTTCTCCTTTTACCGGGTTTAGGAGATAACCCTTACACCCTCAGTTACTCCTCTCTCAAACAATTCTAATACTTACAAGAATGAGAGGAGTTCACATAAGATTGCAGTAGCATTTCTTTCTTTTTCACTCTCAATACTTGTGTTGTTTAACCAGGGATGAGAGGGGTATTTATAGGCCTCAAGTTGATTCAAACTTTGAGCCTAAAAATATCTCATCCTCGATTTTCGGGGTCTTGGCGGTACCACTGCCTGTGTTGAGCGGTACCATCGCCTGCAGCACTAACACTGGGTGGTACCACCGCTTGGAAGACTGTGTCTGGGCGGTATTGCTAGTCATATATGTCTAGCAAGCCAATCACGTGAGTGATGGCACGTGTGACTTGATACGGAATATTTTTACTTATTATATTTTGGCATTTATCACTTTATATTGATTATTGCATATATACATATATATTTAATGTCCTTGGATCAGTGCAATGGGAATTGGATCATGATGAGATCACAATAATGAGACCGATTCACCTTTAAACACAGATCCTAAATAATTTCGGTCATAGGTTACTCGAGAGGGAGATCGTGATAACCGAACAGACTAGTGTGGGGACACTAGGGATGGATGCAGCTGGTCTCATAGCTGCTTATGTGGGGACACTAGGGATATAGTACAGGTGCTTATTGGAGAATGAGTTCGCTGATTGATCCGCTTTTGGAATGCTGGATGGTCGATGATGCCTTATTGTTAGACAGCGATTCCATAGTCCTAGTGGTATATTTGGTCCTTAGACTTGGGACACCAAGGATGTCCTATATGAGTGCTCCACTCTTTGATACTAGACTTATAGGTTTGGATATCCCAGATCTAGTACAACTGGTCAATGGGAGTGGCAGTCGACCTTACGAGGGCTATTGAGTGTCGATTAAGGATCATCCACTCTCAGCGTTATGAGAGGAATATCTTATGTGTTCTTACTCAAACAAATCCCTGGCCAGGGTCATTCGGGTTGAGAGAGAAAGAGTTCTTCGGGAGAATCCGATTAGAGCGAGACTCGAGTAGAAACCGTATGGGTTTGACAGCACCATGCTCGATATACGATCTTTGGGATATTAGATTGATGATGGACTATAGGTACACGGTAACTGAGGACAGACAGGTCTAATGGATTGGATTCCCCTATATCGTCTGGGGACTACGGTGTAGTGGCCTAGTACGTCCGTAGTCGATGAGTCGAATGAATTATTACAGAGATAATAATTCACTAAGTTAGAAGGAGTTCTGATAGGTATGACTCACGACCAGCTCGATATTGGGCCTAGAGGGTCACACACATATGGTAGGTATTACGATGAGTAGAGGTTCCGATATGAGATATCCGCTAGAGCACTGTCTTATTGGATATCCAATAAGCATATGAATTATTGAATCCCATGGACGAGATCCAATAAAAGCCCATGAGAGATTATTGGATAGAGATCCACTAATCTAAAAGGCTTGGGTAATTGGATGCAGATCGAATACCCACTAGGGGAGGATCCATTAGGTTTTGATAGGGGGCCTCTATAAATAGGAGGGATGCAGAGCCTCATAGGCTAGAGCCTTTGCTTGTCTCTCATATTCTCCTCCCCCTCTCAACCTTAGAGCAGGCCTGGAGTTTTGAGGAGCGTCGTTGCAGCCCTACTATGTGGATCACCGCTAGAGAGATGGACGCTTGACCTCCTTCACCCTCTCCTAAAGATCTATAAGGAAACAGGGATATACAATCTCCCTAGGTAACACAATATACTTTATACGCAGTTTTAAGTTTCGCGGATTTTGTGCACCAATCTTTGCACAACGACGAACATCTCTTTGGGAATATGAGATTTTGTTTTTCTTGTTTTTCTGCTGTGCATGTGATGTCGCCCCCAAGATTTTCCAATAGTGGTACTAGAGCCAGGTTGTTTGTGCGAAAGATTGGTTTTGAACTACGTGTGTTGTGTTTTGGAGAAGCTTTTGACGTCAAAATCGTTGACATAAAAGCGAGAAAGGACAACAACTGTTGCTGCCCTTACTGCTATCATAGATGGCAACACTACCATCTGCGTGCAAGCAGGCCGCTTGCAGCGGTAGCCGCAAGGCAGGCCACGTGCGGCCAGGCCCCTACGCGCGGGCATTGTGCCCGCACGCAAGGGCGGTGCCTGTGTGTGCTGAACCCACGGGCAGAGTCACCTATGACCGCTTCTCCCGTGGGGTGAGGCGCCGCAAGGCAGCGGCTCCTGCCACTGCTGCTCCCGCGGGCGAAACCCCCCGTAGGGGTAGCCGCCCGACGGGGCAATGCCCCTCCGTTCGCCGCACAGCCCCCATCGTCGGTAGGGTGGCGGCGACGACGGCAGTAGCAGGGGAGAGGAAGAGGAGCTTAGGGTTTTGGGCAAAAAGATAATTTTGCCTCTATGAATTTGAGAAATTCTAGTTTCTGTCTTTTATCCAAATTATGAAAATACCCCTAGAAATTCTGAAATTCCCTACATGTCCTTGATTTCAAAAAATATTAATTAATTAAAAAGTTTAGTTGATTATTATTTTTATCATTATCTAGTTGTCCTACATGATGATGATTATTTATACATGTGATGTATGATGTGTGGACGGATGATCATGGACCGTGTGATGTGTATACTTGTGATTATTATTATTGGGGTTTGCGAGCCTCCATTATATTTCTCATTTATTTTCGGGCCTGCGTGCCTATGATTAAGTTGTAATCATATGAGAAGGCACTAGCGGGAGCATGGATACGATAGAGGGACCCACGAGACGGATGATTGTGATGCATGGAGATGCATTGAGATGTCGACGAACCGACGAGGATGAGATGGACGATCACAAGGCATGAAGATGTATCGTTGCGCACATAGATCTTGATGTGAATGATCAGGCCTACTAGCTCAGGTCTGATCACATTAGGTTGTGGTCCATGATCATCTGGTGTGATTGCTTATACACATACTAGATATGTATATATATTTGCATGCGATATAGATATGTATTAAATATATATATATATGTGACATGTCATATTAGGAGACCAAATCATACAAACATCTCTCTCGATAATATTAAGTCGATAAATGTGAGGCAATTAGATTGACCCATGTGGCCTTCTATCGTTATAGGTAGGAACCGATTCCCGATGTAGGTTGAGTTGGTCGAGTCCCTCGAGGCTCACCTATATCGTGACTCGCTATCTTGCTTACGATATAGAGATGTCACCGGTGACCTGAGGACATGGTATGCTTAGTCGAGTCCCTCAAGGGTATATCATCAAATCAAACTCATCTTGTAACGAAGGTGTTGACTTAACCGAATATCATGGTTGGTCGAGTCCCTTGAGACCATGGTGATTCGGAGGCCGAACAGGACGGGAATCACAAGGAGTTGTGATCGGCAAGAGTTGCCTAGCTTTTGGGCTTAGTGTGATTGGTTGAGTCCCTCGAGGTTACACTAAGACGCTGATTGGATCCTGATCCCTACTAGAAGTCTACCAGAGACTTCCGTTTCACGTGTTGAGGGTGTCGCGTGACTCGCTAGTAAAATAGTGGGAGCATATTAAGATAGAAGTCCATATCTTGATAGTTTATTTTTTGTAAAATCTGTATGTTATTCATTTCTACTACATCTTTATTTCTAGAAAATATCGCTTTTAAATCCCTTATGTGGCATACTTGATGTCAACCGCCTCACTAGTCCAAATTATATGGATTGGCTCCGTAACTCGAGAATTGTTCTAACAACGGAGAAAATCAATACGTCCTTGATACAGTGATGCCTATGCCCGAGAAAGGGGCAAGCGAGGATGAGATTGCTCGCTACGTGAAGTACATTGATGACTCCACTCTTGCTTAGTGCTATATTTTGGGCTCTATGACTCCTGAGTTACAGAGACAACATGAAAAGATAGATGCCAGATCCATTCTCCTACATGTCCATAAATTATTTGAGGAATAGGGAAGGACTCAGTGATATGAGATATCCAAGAGCCTTTTCCACGCTAGGATGACTGAGGGGACACCGGTTCAGAACAATGTCCTAAAGATGATTGAGTGGATAGAGAAACTCATCACAAGTCTAGGAATGGTCCTAGAGGATAACTTGTGTGTGAACATTATGCTTTAGTCCCTACCAGATTCCTTTTCACAGTTCATAATGAATTTTAATATGAACAAGCTTGAGGTGACTCTCCTAGAGTTCCTCAATATGTTGAGGGATACAGAGAGTACTATTAAGAAAGAGAAGCCAGTTCACTACACTGGTGAGACTAGAAAGAAAAGGAAAGCCGAAAAGTCCCTTAAGAAGGGAAAGGGCAAAGGCAGACCAGGTAAAGCAAAAGTTGCTAAGAAAGACCCAGCAAAAGATAAAGGCCAGTGCTTCCACTATGGCAAAGATGGGCACTAGAAGAGGAAATGCAAAGAGTACCTTGCAGAGAGGGCAAAACAGAAACTTGGAGAAGCTTTAGGTATATTCATGATTAGTCTCCATTTGTCAAACTCTTATGAGAACACATGGGTATTGGATACCGGTAGTGCTTATCATATATGCAATTCGTTGCAGGTTCTGACAAGGTCTAGGAGACTAGAGAGAGGTGAGATAGACCTCAAAATGGGTAATGGAGCAAAAGTTGCTATAGTAGCTGTTGGTGAGGTCGCCCTACATCTGTCTGGTGGAGCTTTTATTGCATTAGATGCATGTTATTTTGTTCCTTCTATTATCAAAAATATTTTCTCCATTTCATGTTTGATAGTCAGTGGATATAAATTAGTTTTTGAGAACAATAGTTGTTCGATATTATTAGATGATGAGATCATCACGAAAGGAACATTGCATAATGGTTTGTTTATGCTAGACACTACTCCACATATCATGAATATAAATGTGTCTAAGAGGAAACGAGATGAGGTGAATAGTGCATACCCATGGTATTGTAGGCTAGGTTACATCGATGAGGGAAGGATTTAAAAGTTGCTAAATGATGGATATCTAGATCCATTCGACTATGAGTCATATGCCACTTGCGAGCCTTGCCTTCATGGAAAATTGACCAACTCTCCATTTAGTGGAATTGGAGAGAGAACCACTGAACTGTTGGAACTCATACATAGTGATATATGTGGACCTATGTCAACTCATGCCATTGGTGGTTACTCCTACTTCATTACCTTTACTGATGATTTCTCATGGTATGGATATGTGTACTTAATGAAGTACAAGTCCGAGGCCTTTGAGAAATTCAGAGAGTATCAGAATGAAGTAGAGAACCAGACTGGAAAGAGTATTAAGACTCTTCAATCAGATCGAGGAGGTGAGTACTTAAGTACAGAGTTTACTCAATTCCTCAAGGACTATGGGATATTATCCCAATGAACACCTCCTTATACATCTCAGCTCAATGGTGTGTTTGAAAGGAGAAATCGTACGCTATTAGATATGGTACAGTTCATGATGAGTTTCGCTGACCTACCCATCTTATTCTGGGGATATACCCTAGAGATCGTAGCTTACCTTCTGAACATAGTTCCAACTAAGTCGGTAGTGTCTACACCATATGAGATATGGAAAGAGAAGAAGCCCGATCTTAAGATTATTAAGAGTTAGGGCTGCCCTGCTCACGTTAAAAGACATAATCCCGATAAGTTGGAATCGAGGACAGAGCGGTGCAAGTTCGTGGGATACCCCAAGTAAACTTGTGGGTATTGTTTTTATCATCTCAAGGACCAAAAGGTCTTTGTAGCTAAGAGAGTAGTGTTCCTTGAGAAGGAACACATTCTTGGCGGAGACAGTGGGAGCATGATAGAGTTGAGCGAGGTTGGAGAACCTAGCTCAAGCACTACTCTACAGCCCGAGTCTGTTTAGGTACCTAACACACAAGTTCTAACTTTACGTAGGTCCGGTAGAATATCTCATCCTCTTGAAAGATATGTGGGACATATTAGAGGAGAAGATGTTGAGGATATTGATCCTCAGATCTACGAGGAGGCTATTTTAAGTATAGACTCCGGGAAGTGGCAATAAGCCATGAATTCTGAGATGGATTCTATGTACTCCAACAAGGTTTGGAACCTAATTGATGTGCCCGAAGGTATTGTACCCATCGGTTGCAAGTGGATCTTTAAGAAAAAGATCGGAGTAGATGGAAAGGTATATACCTATAAAGCAAGGCTAGTGGCTAAGGGGTATTGTCAAAGGCAAGGTGTTGACTATGATGAAACCTTCTCACCCGTAGCAATGCTAAAATCCATCCGAATTCTATTGGCTATTACAGTACACTATGATTATGAGATCTGGCAGATGGATGTGAAAACTGCATTCCTCAATGAGAACCTCAAGGAGGAGGTGTATATGATACAACCTGAGGGATTCATGTCCAAGAACTTCCCAGATAAGGTGTGCAGGTTGCTTAGATCCATTTATGGACTAAAACAAGCTTCCCAAAGTTAGAACGTAAGATTTAATGAGACAATAAGATCTTCTGACTTCGTTAAGAATGAAGATGAGCCTTGTGTGTATAGGAAGGTAAGTGGGAGCGCTATCACCTTTTTGGTGTTATATGTGAATGACATCCTGATAATTGGGAATGACGTAGGAATGCTATCCATAGCAAATGCTTGGTTATCTAGACACTTCTCTATGAATGACTTAGGGGAAGCATCCTATATCTTGGGGATTAGAATATATAGAGATAGATCCAAGAGGATGCTTGGCTTGTCCCAGTCCAAGTATATAGAAACTATTGAATCTCAGATTTTGATGATGAAGTCAATTGTCATTTGTTATCTAATCTATATGTTAAGATAAGTGTGCAGGATTAACTACGATGAAAGTAAGACATGTAGCAGGAGTTGCACCGGAGTCAAGACAATGATCACGTTGGGAGTTCGAGAGTTCGACGGAAGTTCGGACAGTCGTCGGAGGTTCTGCGGGAACAAATTCGAGAAGTCCATAAGCTTGCCAAAGAAGATCGTCGGAACTCGCCAAGTGAATCGTCGCAAGTCCAGGAGTTTGCCGGAAGTCCGCAGGAGCATCACCGAGGGTTCATCGGATAATTGACGGAAGTTCACCGGAAACTCGCCGGAAGAAGCGATTGACGCACCGGAGCAAGCTGCAGAAATTGTCTTAGGAATTATCGTAGTTAGCACATTGATTAAGTTGGAAATGGGAGGTGATCCCATTAACTTAATCTTGGGGCAATTGGGCTTCTAAATGTTGAATCTCGTATTTTGATGATGAAACTACTTGATATATGTTTATGATTTAATCTGCGTTTTGAGTGACGCAGGATGCTTTAATTAGGATGAGACAATTAAAGCAGAAAAATCATGTTGTGCCAGAGGAACATGTCAGAAGATTGGACGTCGGGCCGGTGGATCGGTCGACGTATCGACAGAAGGCTTCGGGCAGTGGATTCGGGCATCGGGCCAAGAAGATCGATTATTGTGCCAAGGATATCGGAGTTGCGGAGTCAACTGGCCGATTGGGCAATAGGCCGCAGGAGAGGACGATGCGCCGAAGAATCAGACGAAGCGTCGAGGGACCAATGACATGCCGGACAACTTGGTTAATTGCTTAGGATTAATTATCTTGATCGAAGTTTTGCTTTAATTGTGCAGGATTAACTATGATAACGATGAAGACATAAAGCGAAACAAAGTTTCGGAGTCAAGCGCGAAGGATTTGTTGCAAGTTCGAGAGTTCGACGGAAGTCCGAAGGTTCGTCGGGAATGCTACCGGAACTAGCCGAGAATGAGTTGGGAGCTTGCCGAAGGGTTTTCGGAAGCTTGCCGGAAGGTTCGTTGGAAGTTCGCGGAGCTCGCCGAGAAATATCGGAGTTTGCCGAAGAAGCTCGTTGGAACTCGCTAAGATCAAATCGTGAAGTCTAGGAGCTTGCCGGGAGTCCGCAGAATGGTTTCCGAGAGTTTATCGGAAGACCGCCGGAAGTTTGCCGGAAGCTCGCTAGAAGAAGTTTTGACTTGCGAACTTTGTAATAGCTTAGAAAATGTCTTTAAAATCATAGTTAGCATGTTAATTAGGGTTAGGATTAGGTGTTAATCCTATAACCCAAGTTCGGACTGGTTTGGGCCAAGTTTGGAGTCAAACCAAGTGAGCTGAAATAGTGAAAGAGGTGGCACCGCTAGGGTCAGAGGTGGCACCGCCCAGGAGAGGTTCTCCCAGCGAAGCTGGGAGGTGCAACCGCCCCAGGCAGGCGGTGGCACCGCCTGGGGCTCAGTCTCCGAGCGAGACTGGGCGGTGCAACCTCCCCTGACAGAGAGGTAGCACCGCCTGAGCTCGGGCTTCGAGCTCTGGCAGAGAGGTGCAACCGCCTCAGTCAGGAGGTGGCACTGCTTGGGGCTCAGTCTCCGAGCCAGACTCAGGCGGTGCAACCGCCCCTGACAGAGAGGTGCAACCGCTTGAGCTCATTCTTCGAGCTCTGCCAGGCGGTGCAACCTCTCCAGTCAGGAGGTGCAACCGCCTGATCCCGGAATTCCGGGATTTGATCGTTTTGAGCTCCAAATTTGAACTGGGTTGGGGCCTATAAATACCCCACCCATTCAGCACCGAAAAGATACAGACCTACACCGAATTCTTGATCTTTTCTGTGATTCTAAGAGCTCAAATTTGTGTAAAGTCCAAAAGTTCTCCTCTTTCTGTTCTTCAAGTCTTGAGTTGTAAAGAGAGGAGAGAAAGGTTCTTTAAGGGTTGTCTCTTGAGCCCGTCAAAAGGTGTGAAACTGTAAAAGGGCAGTTGGCCTTCGCCTATTGAAGGAAGGCCTCTAGTAGACGTCGGTGACCTCGTCGGTGGAGGAAGCCAAAAGTGGAGTAGGTCAAGACTGACTGAAGCACTCTAAATCTCTGGTTTGCTTTTATTTTGAGCACTTTATCATTACTGCAGACCTCCTACATAGCTACTGCTCTCTGCACTTTTATGAACAAGTTTCTAAGTTCTGATCTTTCCGAATCTGCATTCAGACGTAAATCGGTGTTTTCGTACGATCTTTACATTGCAGTTTACATTTACGTTTTGATTCTATTTATAACTGCAAACTGTCTTCTGCGCTTTTACGAACGAGTTTCTTTGCAGTTTACGTTTACGTTTTGATTCCATTTATAACTGCAAACTGTCTTCTGCACTTTTACGAACGAGTGTCTAAGTTCAGATCTTTCCGAATCTGCGTTTAGACGTAAACTACGTTTTGACGTAAAACTGTGTTTAGACGCAAACTGCGCTTAAACGCAAACTACGCTTAAACGCAAACTGCGCTTAGACGCAAACTGCGCTTAGACGCAATCTGAGCTTAGACGCAAACTGCGCTTAGATGCAAACTGCGCTTAGATGCAATCTGCATTTAGACGCAAACTGCATTTAGACGCAAACTGTGTTTAGACGTAAACTGCACTTAATCATAAGTAATCTTAGAATCGGGTTTTGCATCAAAATAGTTTTTATCGAACGAACGCAGCTTTCATTTTTAATCGCTGAAAGATTTCCGCTGCACTAATTCACCCCCCCCTCTTAGTGCTCTCGATCCTAACAATTGGTATCAGAGCGGGGTATTTCTCATTTCGGATTTACACCCGAGAGAAATGGCTCTTCAAGAGGGCTTTTCGGTCTTTCGTCCACCGTTCTTTAACGGATTGGACTACACTTATTGGAAAACTCGAATGAGAGTTTTCTTGATTTCTCTAAATCTGGATTTATGGAATATCGTTGAAAACGGTTTTCAACTTCCCTCTAAACCAATGAACGAATGGTCGGATTTAGAGAAGAAGTATTTTTCTTTAAACGCAAAGGCTATGAATGCCTTATTTTGCGCTTTGGACAAAAATGAGTTCAATCGGGTTTCTTTGTGCGAAACGGCTTTCGATATTTGGCGCACTCTTGAAATCACGCACGAGGGAACTAGTAGAGTCAAAGACTCGAAAGTTAATATTTTACTGCATGATTTCGAGCTTTTTCATATGAAACCAAGCGAAACCGTTGTTGACATGTACACCCGTTTTACGGATGTCGTCAATGGTTTAAAATCACTTGGTAAAAGCTTTTCGGATTTTGAACTCGTTAACAAAGTTTTGCGCTCACTTTCTAAAACTTGGGATTCAAAAGTAACTGCTATTCAAGAATCGAAAAACTTGAACCAATTTCCACTTGAAGAACTAATTGGTTCATTGATCACATATGAAATGACGTGCAATGCACGTGAAGAACTTGAGAACCACCTTCCAAAGAACAGGAAGGAGTTGTGACATAGAACATTTGAAGACCACTCGAGCATAAGCTCAAGTGATGGTGAACTTAAACTACAAATGAAACAAAAATTAAAAAGTAAAAAGAACGGAACTACTTGCTTTGAACGCAAGAAGAAGAACAAAAATTGGGATGAATCAAGCTCCTCCGAAGGCGAGGAGAAAATCAACAAAGGCGAGGTGGCAAACTACGCCTTTACGCCTTTCGTCGCTGAGGTAATCAAAATGCCTTTAATTTACTTTGAAATTACATGATGCTTTTCATAAAGTATTTTTCATTTTTATTTAATTTTCTTGAAAATTGCATGTTTAATAATTTTATAATGAAAATACAAACAATTAGGAATCATGCTTATCATTCTAGTAATTTTGAAAATAATCATGAAAATTACATGTTTATGATAAACAAAATGATTTTGATTAAAAATACCTTATGAAATCATGCTATATGTGGTTGAGAAGTAATAATGTGTATCATGTTGATTTCCATTGTTATTTCTCGATTTTGAGTATATGAAATCATGTTTAATTTGAAGTTATGATTAATGAGAATATATTTTTGAAATTATGTATGATGATTCTTGATAATTATGGCTTATCGATTTTCATGATAATAATAGTAGCTTTAAAAATTGATGCATGTTTTCATAAATGAAAAAGCATGCTAACATGAAATCGACCACTGAAAATGAAACACTTAAAAAGGGGAAAAATATATTATCAATGAAATCATGAATCTATTTATGTTATAAATTTTGTGACCCATAAAAATGATTTTGGTGATTTAAATTTGAAATGATTTATCAAAATCATGATCTTGATTTATCAAATTGAATTAATTGAAAATGAATGATGATTTTTCTCTTGAATGATTGTGACTTGTATTCCTTGTATTCATGATATGATTTTTATGCAATTCTTTGTATTCATGAAATATTTATCTCATCACCCAATTATTTCTTTTTCAATATTCCTCAAGTGATGATATGAATGCATGAGATATTCATGAATTTATTTTGATGTATGCAAATGAGAAGCTTCGATCATGCATGGTAGAATGCAATGTGACAAATTAATACCATGATGATTTAAAATATTTATGATTTGGAATGATGCATATGCTTTTTTTATGAAGTGTATCATGAATGCTTTAAATGATAAATGTTTGGAATCATGATTAAAATGAATTGATAAATACTTAAAAAAATATTGATTTAATGTTCGGTATCATGAATACTTCATTATCATACATTAAAATAGTGATAAATATTTTGAAAAATAAATGATTGTATCATGTTAGATGATTTTATATATTGTGCATGATAAGCTATAAGTGGTGATTGAAACAATGATTGAAATAATATGAATAATGATTTGGAATCATGCATATAATAATGAGTTTATATGTTTTGAAAATGTGCATGTTTTAATTTGAAAATATAATGATGCACAAATGAGATTGATACTAACCTTTGTCATGATTTAAAAATTGATGTAAAGGGTTTTTCCCTTCTTTTTGACAATGACAAAAGGGGAGATAGCTAGCTTGCACAATTCAAGAAGAAAGCAAAAATTGCACTTCTCAAAAGAGAAGAAATTGCTATCTTGAACATCACCAAGAAGTGCTATCTTGCAAATCTCAAGACACACAAATGCAATCATGCAAAATTTGTAATTTTGCACATCATTAAAATTTATGATGCTTTGGTGATTATGCATGTTCTAAAATGTTATAAAATTCACTAGCTTGCATGATGTAGAACTTAGCTATATTGAACATCACCAAGGAATGCTATCTTGCCTATCTCAAGAAGCAAAAAGTTAACTTGCACATCTAGCAAAACTTATATTTCAAGAAGCAAGAGTTGCTTTCTTGAACATCTCAAAATTGCTAGCTTGCGGGCCTTAAAATGTAGAAATTTTTTGCTAGCTTGAATATGGTAAACTTGCTATCATACTACCATGATGATGAGCATACCTTATCTTCATGATTATATTTGAAAAACTATGGCAAAAATCTGTCCGAATGATTAAACCTGTTAAAATTATTTTTCGGACTTTTTTGATTAAATGATCAAATCACTTGATTGCCATAATGATTTTATACAATTACTTGCCATGATTACATGTTGGGGAAATTATGTGCTTGAATACAAAACTTTTCATGATAATAAGCATGTTTTATCTTCATGATTGTAATTGAATATCTCTAGTAAAACCCTGTCCGAATGTATGAAAGTGTCAAATTTCATTTTCGGATTTTCTTGATCCTAACAATTGGATTTTCTTGATACATTATCCTCTTCCGAATTTAACAAGCATATGTCATATCAAGTTTAATTCACATCATTGATTTTTGACATATGGAATCATCTAGCAAATGCACTTATCATATGAAAAATATTTTTCGAGAAACATATTTGATGATTCCCTCTTATAAAAGGAAGATATTTTTACATACAAGGATTTGACTCACTTACATATCTTAATCCTTGCAAAAATGAAGTGTGCTTTAATATCTTATCAATTTGAACTTCATATATGGCTTTTCCTCCTTCATGTAAAAAGATAACAAATAAAAAGGTAGAAGCAATAAAAGCTATCTCCATGTCATGTTTTCCTCGAGATGTTTGCATAATTGGTATCCTATATCACTCACTTTTGGAAAATGACATGAAACAATTTATGGCAACGCACTTATATTTAAAATTTGCTTATATCGTTCTCCTTGTTGTTGATGACAAAGGGGGAGAAATATATAAATTGATACTATGAGTGTCATATTTGAAGAATATGAATAGATGTCATGAATGCCATATTATGATGAGTTATCAAAAGCAGCATTCATATGAATAGGTGCTATGAATGTCATATCATGTTAAGATATCAAGAACTTGAATCGTAATTTTACATATTGATATCTTACCATTTGATGATAGCAAACTTGCATGATGATAACAATAGATATTATGTTTTTCATGCAATGAGTTAAACCTATATCACAAACACTTGATTGTGGCACTTCTCCTTTTTGTTGATTACAAAGGGGGAGAAGTATGTTGATGACATCACATGTTATGCATAAGTTTATGATGACATGTTGCTTGGATTTTTGAATCCAAGAGTTTCTATCAATATGGCATATTGATAGGGGGAGTTTGTTTAAACTCTGGGAGTTAAGGTTAACTCCGTTTATGATGACATGTTGCTTAGATTTTTGAATCTAAGAGTTTCTATCAATATGGCATATTGATAGGGGGAGTTTGTTTAAACTCCGGGAGTTAAGATTAGCTCCGTCATCTAGTAGTTGTCATCATCAAAAAGGGGGAGATTGTTGAATCTCGTATTTTGATGATGAAACTACTTGATATATGTTTATGATTTAATCTGCGTTTTGAGTGACGCAGGATGCTTTGATCAGGATGAGACAATTAAAGCAGGAAAATCATGTTGTGCCGGAGGAACACGTCAGAAGATTGGACGTCGGGCCGGTGGATCGGTCGACGTATCGACAGAAGGCTTCGGGCAGTGGATTCGGGCATCGAGCCAAGAGGAGCAGTTATTGTGCCAAGGATATCGGAGTTGCGGAGTCAACTGGCCGATTGGGCAATAGGCCGCAGGAGAGGACGATGCGCCGAAGAATCAGACGAAGCGTCGAGGGACCAATGACATGCCGGACAACTTGGTTAATTGCTTAGGATTAATTGTCTCGATCGAAGTTTTGCTTTAATTGTGCAGGATTAACTATGATAACGATGAAGACATAAAGCGAAACAAAGTTTCGGAGTCAAGCGTGAAGGATTTGTTGCAAGTTCGAGAGTTCGACGGAAGTCCGAAGGTTCGTCGGGAATGCTACCGGAACTAGCCGAGAATGAGTTGGGAGCTTGCCGAAGGGTTTTCGGAAGCTTGCCGGAAGGTTCGTCGGAAGTTCGCGGAGCTCGCCGAGAAAGATCGGAGCTTGCCGAAGAAGCTCGTTGGAACTCGCTAAGATCAAATCGCGAAGTCTAGGAGTTTGCCGGGAGTCCGCAGAATGGTTTCCGAGAGTTCATCGGAAGACCGCCGGAAGCTCGCTAGAAGAAGTTTTGACTTGCGGACTTTGTAATAGCTTAGAAAATGTCTTTAAAATCATAGTTAGCATGTTAATTAGGGTTAGGATTAGGTGTTAATCCTATAACCCAAGTTCGGACTGGTTTGGGCCAAGTTTGGAGCCAAACCAAGTGAGCTGAAATAGTGAAAGAGGTGGCACCGCTAGGGTCAGAGGTGGCACCGCCCAGGAGAGGTTCTCCCAGCGAAGCTGGGAGGTGCAACCGCCCCAGGCAGGCGGTGGCACCGCCTGGGGCTCAGTCTCCGAGCGAGACTAGGCGGTGCAACCCCCCCTGACAGAGAGGTAGCACCGCCTGAGCTCGGGCTTCGAGCTCTGGCAGAGAGGTGCAACCGCCTCAGTCAGGAGGTGGCACCGCTTGGGGCTCAGTCTCCGAGCCAGACTCAGGCGGTGCAACCGCCCCTGACAGAGAGGTGCAACCGCCTCAGTCAAGAGTGTTAGGATCGAGAGCACTAAGAGGGGGGGGGGGGGGTGAATTAGTGCAGCGGATAAATTTCAGCGATTAAAAACGAAAGCTGCGTTCGTTTGATAAAAACTATTTTGATACAAAAGCCGATTCTAAGAATACTTATGATTAAGTGCAGTTTATGTCTAAACACAGTTTGCGTCTAAGCGCAGTTTACACAGTTTGCGTCTAAATGCAGTTTGCGTCTAAATGCAGATTGCATCTAAGCGCAGTTTGCGTCTAAGCGCAGTTTGCGTCTAAGATCAGATTGTGTCTAAGCGCAGTGCAGTTTGCGTCTAAACGCAGTTTTACGACTAAACACAGTTTTACGTCTAAATGTAGTTTTACGTCTAAACGCAGTTTGCGTCTAAACGTAGTTTTACGTCTAAACGTAGTTTTACGTCTAAACGTAGTTTACGTCTAAAACACAGTTTTAAAGGGATCTAAACTTAGAAATTTCGTTCGTAAAAGCGCAGAAGACAGTTTTGCAGAATCAAAACGTAAACGTAAACTGTAACGTATGAAAACACCGATTTACGTCTGAATGCAGATTCGGAAAGATCAGCACTTAGAAACTTGTTCGTAAAGGCGCAGAGAGCAGTAGCAATGTAGGAGGTTTGTAGTAATGATACAGTGCTCAAAATAAACGCAAACCAGAGATTTAGAGTGGTTCGGTCAGTCTTGACCTACTCCACTTTTGGCTTCCTCCACCGACGAGGTCACCGATGTCAACTAGAAGCCTTCCTTCAATAGGCGAAGGCCAACTACCCTCTTACAGATTCACTCCTTTTGACGGGCTTAGGAGACAACCCTTATAGAAGTTTTCTCTCCTCTCTTTACAACTCAAACTTGAAGAATAGAAAGAGGAGAACTAGCAGTTTTGAGCTCTAAGAAACACAGAAAGATAGCAAGATTTCGAGTGTGTGTTCTATGCTTTTAGTGCTGAATGGGTGGGGTATTTATAGGCCCCAACCCAGTTCAAATTTGGAGCTCAAAACGATTAAATCCCGGAATTCCGGGATCAGGCGGTTGCACCTCTTGACTGGAGAGGTTGCACCGCCTGGCAGAGCTCGAAGACTGAGCCCAGGCGGTGCCACCTCTTGACTGAGGCGGTTGCACCTCTCTGCCAGAGCTCGAAGACCTAGCTCAGGCGGTGCCACCCCTCTGTCAGGGAGGTTGCACCGCCCAGTCTAGCTCGAAGACTGAGCTCAGGCGGTGCCACCTCTCTGTCAGGGAGGTTGTACCGCCCAGTCTAGCTCGAAGACTGAGCTCAGGCGGTGCCACCTCCTGGCTGGGGAGGTTGCACCGCCCAGTCTCTCTGGGAGGCTTAGCCCAGGCGGTGCCACCTCCTGGCCTAGGCGTTTGCACCTCCCGGTGCAATCAGGGTCCGAATGGTTAGCTCCATTCAGCCCAATTTCAGTCTTTCAGGGGCCCAATTGCCCCAAGATTAAGCTAATGGGATCACCTCCCATTTTCCAACTTAATCAACGTGCTAACTATGATTAGATCTAAGACAATTTCTGCAGCTTTGCTTCGGTGCGTCAATCGCTTCTTCCAGCGAGTTTCCGGCGAACTTCCGTCGATCATCCGATGAACCCTCGGTGATGCTCCTACGGACTTCCGGCAAACTCCTGGACTTTGCGACGATCCACTTGGCGAGTTCCGACGAGCTTCGCTTGGCAAGCTTCTGGACTTCTCGGATCTGTTCTCGCAGAAACTCCGATGACCGTCCGAACTTCCGTCGAACTCTCGAACTCCCAACGTGATCATGAACTTGACTCCGGCGCAACTCCTGCTGCTTGTCTTTCTTCCATCATAGTTAATCCTGCATACTCAAAACAAAAACTTCGATCGAGACAATTAATCCTAAGCAATTAACCAAGTTGTCCGGCATGTCATTGGTCCCTCGACGCTTCGTCCGATTTTTCGGCGCATCGTCCTTTCCTGCAGCCTATTGCCCAATTGGCCAGTTGACTCCGCAACTCCGATATCCTTGGCACAATACCCGCCCTTCTTGGCCCGATGCCCGAGTCCACGGCCCGAAGCCTTCTGTCGATACGTCGACCGATCCACCGGCCCGACGTCCAATCTTCTGACATGTTTCTCCAGCACAACATGATTTTCCTGCTTTAATTGTCTCATCGTGATCGAAGTATCCTGCGTTACTCAAAACGCAGATTAATTCATAAACATATATCAAGTGGTTTCATCACCAAAATATGAGATTCAACAGTCTCCCCCTTTTTGATGATGACAACCACTTGATGACGGAGTTAAACTTAACTCCCAGAGTTTAAACAAACTCCCCCTATCAATATGCCATATTGATAGAAACTCTTAGATTCAAAAATCTAAGCAACATGTCATCATAAACGGAGTTAACCTTAACTCCCAGAGTTTAAACAAACTCCCCCTATCAATATGCCATATTGATAGAAACTCTTGGATTCAAAAATCCAAGCAACATGTCATCATAAACTTATGCATAACATGTGATGTCATCAACATACTTCTCCCCCTTTGTCATCAACAAAAAGGAGAAGTACCACAATCAAGTGTTTTTGATGTAAGTTTTAACTCATTGCATGAAAAATATAATATCTATTGTTACCATCATGCAAGTTTGCTATCATCAAATGGTAAGATATCAACATGTAAAATTGCGATTCAATTTCATGATATCTTAACATGATATGACATTCATAGCACCTATTCATATGAATGCTGCTTTTGATATCTCATCATAATATGGCATTCATAACATCTATTCATATTCATCAAATATGGCACTCATAGTATCAATTTATATATTTCTCCCCCTTTGTCATCAACAACAAGAAGAACGATATAAGCAAATTTTAAATATAAGTGCGATGCCATAAGTTGGTTCATGTCATTTTCCAACAGTGAGTGATAGGATACCAATTATGCAAACATCTCAAGGAAAACATGACATGGAGATAGCTTTTATTGCTTTTTCCTTTTTATTTGTTATCTTTTTACATGAAGGAGGAAAGCCATATATGAAGTTCAAATTGATAAGATATTAAAGCACACTTCATTTTTGCAAGGATTAAGATATGTAAGTGAGTCAAATCCTTGTATGTAAAAATATCTTCCTTTTATAAGAGGGAATCATCAAATATGTTTCTCGAAAAATATTTTTCACATGATAAGTGCATTTGCTAGATGATTCCATATGTCAAAAATCAATGATGTGAATTAAACTTGATATGACATATGCTTGTTAAATTCGGAAGAGGATAATGTATCAAGAAAATCCAATTGTTAGGATCAAGAAAATCCGAAAATAAAATTTGACACTCTCATACATTCGGACAGGGTTTTACTAGAGATATTCAATTACAATCATGAAGATAAAACATGCTTATTATCATGGAAATTTTTGTATTCAAGCACATAATTTCCAACATGTAATCATGACAAGTAATTGTGTAAAATCATTATGGCAATCAAGTGATTTGATCATTCAATCAAAAAAGTCCGAAAAATAATTTTAACACGTTTAATCATTCGGACATATTTTTGCCATAGTTTTTCAAATATAATCATGAAGATAAGGTATGCTCATCATCATGGTAGTATGATAGCAAGTTTACCATATTCAAGCTAGCAAAAAATTTCTACATTTTAAGGCCCGCAAGCTAGCAAGTTTGAGATGTTCAAGAAAGCAACTCTTGCTTCTTGAAATATAAGTTTTGCTAGATGTGCAAGTTAACTTTTTGCTTCTTGAGATAGGCAAGATAGCATTCCTTGGTGATGTTCAATATTGCTAAGTTCTACATCATGCAAGCTAGTGAATTTTATAACATTTTAGAACATGCATAATCACCAAAGCATCATAAATTTTAATGATGTGCAAAATTACAAATTTTGCATGATTGCATTTGTGTGTCTTGAGATTTGCAAGATAGCACTTCTTGGTGATGTTCAAGATAGCGATTTCTTCTCTTTTGAGAAGTGCAATTTTTGCTTTCTTCTTGAATTGTGCAAGCTAGCTATCTCCCCTTTTGTCATTGTTAAAAAGAAAAAAAAAAAAAAAAACCCTTTACATCAATTTTTAAATCATGACAAAGGTTAGTATCAATCTCATTTGTGCATCATTATATGCACATTTTCAAAACATATAAACTCATTATTATATGCATGATTCCAACTCATCATTCATATTATTTCAATCATTGTTTCACTCATCACTATAGCTTATCATGCATAATATGTAAAACCATCTAACATGATATAAACATTTATTTATTTAATTTTTTAAGCATTCATGATACATCATACATTATCATAATAAAAAGCATATGTATCATTCCAAATCATAAATATTTCAAATCATTATGGTATTAATTTGTCACATTGCATCCTACCATGCATGATCGAAACTTCTCATTTGCATACATCAATATAAATTCATGAATATCTCATGCATTCATATTATCACTTGAGGAATATTGAAAAGAAATAATTGGGTGATGAGATAAATATTTCATGAGTATAAAGAAAAAATCATATCATGAATACAAGGAATACAAGTCACAATCATTCAAGAGAAAAATCATCATTCATTTTTAATTCATTCAATTTGATAAATCAAGATCATGATTTTGATAAAACTCATTTCAAATTTAAATCATCAAAATCATTTTTATGGCTCACAAAATTTATAACATAAATAGATTCATGATTTCATTGATAATATATTTTCCCCCTTTATAAGTGTTTCATTTTAAGTGGTCGATTTCATGTTAGCATGCCTTTTCATCTATGAAAACATGCATCAATTTTTTAAAGCCACTGTTATTATCATGCAAATCGATAATTAAGAATCATACATAAAATATATACTCATTAATCATAACTTCAAATTAAGCATGATTTCATATACTCAAAATCGAGAAATAACAATGGAAATCAACATGATACACATTATTACTTCTCAACCACATATAGCATGATTTCATAAGGTATTTTTAATCACAATCATTTTGTTTATCATAAACATGCAATTTTCATGATTATTTTCAAAATTACTAGAATGATAAGCATGATTCCTAATTGTTTGTATTTTCATTATAAAATTATTAAACATGTAATTTTCAAGAAAATTAAATAAAAAAGAAAAATGCTCTATGAAAAGTATCATGTAATTTCAAAGTAAATTAAAGGCATTTTGATTACCTCAGCGTAGTTTGCCACCTCGCCTTTGTTGATTTTCTCCTCGTCTTCGGAGGAGCTCGATTCATCCCAATTTTTGTTCTTCTTCTTGCGTTCAAAGCAAGTAGTTCCGTTCTTTTTACTTTTTAATTTTTGTTTCATTTGTTGTTTAAGTTCACCATCACTTGAGCTTATGCTCGAGTGGTCTTCAAATGTTCTATGTCCCAAATCCTTCCTGTTCTTTGGAAGGTGGTTCTCAAGTTCTTCACGTGCATTGCACGTCATTTCATATGTGATCAATGAACCAATTAGTTCTTCAAGTGGAAATTGGTTCAAGTTTTTCGATTCTTGAATAGCAGTTACTTTTGAATCCAAAGGTTTAGAAAGTGAGTGCAAAACTTTGTTAATGAGTTCAAAATCCGAAAAGCTTTTACCAAGTGATTTTAAACCATTGACGACATCCGTAAAACGGGTGTACATGTCAACAACGGTTTCGCTTGGTTTCATATGAAAAAGCTCGAAATCATGTAGTAAAATATTAACTTTCGAGTCTTTGACTCTACTAGTTCCCTCATGCGTGATTTTAAGAGTGCGCCAAATATCGAAAGTCGTTTCGCACAAAGAAACCCGTTTGAACTCATTTTTGTCCAAAGCGCAAAATGAGGCATTCATAGCCTTTGCGTTTAAAGAAAAATACTTCTTCTCCAAATCCGACCATTCGTTCATCGGTTTAGAGGGAAGTTGAAAACCGTTTTCAACGATATTCCATAAATCCAGATTTAGAGAAATCAAGAAAACTCTCATTCGAGTTTTCCAATAAGTGTAGTCCAATCCGTTAAAGAACGGTGGACGAAAGACCGAAAAGCCCTCTTGAAGAGCCATTTCTCTCGGGTGTAAATCCAAAATGAGAAATACCCCGCTCTGATACCAATTGTTAGGATCGAGAGCACTAAGAGGGGGGGGGGGGGTGAATTAGTGCAGCGGATAAATTTCAGCGATTAAAAATGAAAGCTGCGTTCGTTTGATAAAAACTATTTTGATACAAAAGCCGATTCTAAGAATACTTATGATTAAGTGCTGTTTATGTCTAAACACAGTTTGCGTCTAAGCGCAGTTTACGTAGTTTGCGTCTAAATGCAGATTGCGTCAAAGCGTAGTTTGCATCTAAGCGCAGTTTGTGTCTAAGATCAGATTGCGTCTAAGCGCAGTGCAGTTTGCGTCTAAAAGCAGTTTTATGTCTAAACACAGTTTTACGTCTAAATGTAGTTTTACATCTAAATGCAGTTTGCGTCTAAACGCAGTTTTACGTCTAAACGTAGTTTTACGTCTAAACGTAGTTTACGTCTAAAACGCAGTTTTAAAGGGATCTGAACTTAGAAACTTCGTTCGTAAAAGCGCAGAAGACAGTTTTGCAGAATCAAAACGTAAACGTAAACTGTAACGTATGAAAACACCGATTTACGTCTGAATGCAGATTCGGAAAGATCAACACTTAGAAACTTGTTCGTAAAGGCGCAGAGAGCAGTAGCTATGTAGGAGGTTTGCAGTAATGATAAAGTGCTCAAAATAAACGCAAACCAAAGATTTAGAGTGGTTTGGTCAGTCTTGACCTACTCCACTTTTGGCTTCCTCCACCGACGAGGTCACCGACGTCAACTAGAAGCCTTCCTTCAATAGGCGAAGGCCAACTACCCTCTTACAGATTCACTCCTTTTGACAGGCTTAGGAGACAACCCTTACAGAAGTTTTCTCTCCTCTCTTTACAACTCAAACTTGAAGAATAGAAAGAGGAGAACTAGCAGTTTTGAGCTCTAAGAAACACAGAAAGATAGCAAGATTTCGAGTGTGTGTTCTATGCTTTCAGTGCTGAATGGGTGGGGTATTTATAGGCCCCAACCCAGTTCAAATTTGGAGCTCAAAACGATCAAATCCCGGAATTCCGGGATCAGGCGGTTGCACCTCCTGACTGGAGAGGTTGCACCGCCGGGCAGAGCTCGCAGACTGAGCCCAGGCGGTGCCACCTCTTGACTGAGGCGGTTGCACCTCTCTGCCAGAGCTCAAAGACCGAGCTCAGGAGGTGCCACCTCTCTATCAGGGAGGTTGCACCGCCTAGTCTAGCTCGAAGACTGGGCTCAGGCGGTGCCACCTCTCTGTCAAGGATGTTGTACCGCCCAGTCTAGCTCGAAGACTGAGCTCAGGCGGTGCCACTTCCTGGCTGGGGAGGTTGCACCGCCCAGTCTCGCTGGGAGGCTTAGCTCAGGCGGTGCCACCTCCTGGCCTAGGCGGTTGCACCTCCTGGTGCAATCAGGGTCCGAATGGTTAGCTCCATTCGGCCCAATTTCAGTCTTTCAGGGGCCCAATTGCCCCAAGATTAAGCTAATGGGATCACCTCCCATTTTCCAACTTAATCAATGTGCTAACTACGATTAGATCTAAGACAATTTCTGCAGCTTTGCTTCGGTGCGTCAATCGCTTCTTCCAGCGAGTTTCCGGCGAACTTCCATCGATCATCCGATGAACCCTCGGTGATGCTCCTGCGGACTTCCGGCAAACTCCTGGACTTTGCGACGATCCACTTGGCGAGTTCCGACGAGCTTCGCTTGGCATGCTTCTAGACTTCTCGGATCTGTTCTCGCAGAACCTCCGACGACCGTCCGAACTTCCGTCGAACTATTAGGACTCTAGCTTGGAGAGTCCTAATTGAGAGGGACATTCATGTAAAACTGTTAGGACTCTAGCTAAGAGAGTCCTAATTGAGAGGGACATTCTGTTAGGACTCTAGCTTGGAGAGTCCTAATTAAGAGGGACATTCATGTAAAACTGTTAGGACTCTAGCTAGGAGAGTCCTAATTGAGAGGGACATTCTGTTAGGACTCTAGCTAGGAGAGTCCTAATTGAGAGGGGCATTCATGTAGGAGGTGTTTTCTTAGAGAAGAATTAGGAGTTGTAAGGGAATAGGAGTCTTGACTAGGAGTCCTATTAGGAGTTTGTTAGAAGTAAGAGTCTTAAGTAGGAGTCCTATTAGGAGTTAGGGTTTAGAAGCCCTATAAATAGCCATGTATTCCTTCTCTTTTGTTAAGCAATAGATGAATCTTTTCTGCAGCCTTTGAGCAGCAACTTGGAGGGAGGAACCCCTATAGAGTTCCACAGAGACCGATCCCCTAAAGAGATCAACCCCAAGTTTAGAATCTGCAAGGGTTCTATCACCTAGTATCAGAGCAATGTTCTTGGCGTCTCGCTGCCCTTCCACAGCCATCCATCAACCCTCTACAACCATCCAAAGCAATTCCCACAATTGCTTAAAAGATCGTTACCGAATTCCGTCATCATCTCCACCACCACGGATCATCCTTTGATCTCCCCGTGAATTGCAACAGGTTCTGGTTTCCTACCTTACTGCTGCTGCAGTTTAGTTATCCTTATTCGAAAATCCAAAAAAAAAAAATCGTTCCTATATTGCTGCATAAACTTTTCGTCACAAAGTTTTCATCTCTACGATGAAAGATATATTGCAGAATTCCAGCCGCATAGCACCATCTGTTTGATCTTGCTACTATGCTTTTTCTATCCAAATTTCTACGAAATTTTTATGATATCTTTGACACCTATTAACAGTGGATTTCCCTTTGGTTTCATCGAAAAATTCTCAATATAAACTACTGATCTTTTATCTCCAATCTGCTGCACTTGAATTGCAGAATTCAAGCCGCATAGCACCATCTGTTTGATCTTGCTACTATGCTTTTTCTATCCAAATTTCTACGAAATTTTTATGACATCTTTGACACTTCCTAACAGTAGATTTTCCTTTGATTTCATCGAAAAATTCTCAATATAAACTACTGATCTTTTATGTCCAATCTGCTGCACTTGAAAATCTATGCTGCAGAAAATTTCAGCTGCATATCATTGCCTTAACCCATCTATTTGCAATCTTTTTTGAATGAAATTTCTTATAGACTTCATATATCATCTTGGCTTCGATCTAAGATTGATCCATTAAGAAATTCATCTCTAAAAATGATTTTATGTTGCTGCAAATTTTCATCATAACTCGCTGAAATTTTTCGACGATAATTCTGCAATTGCAACTTGCACCAATTTCTTTGCTGTTATACTGCCGAAATTTTATTGATTAAATTAGATATCCTTGCTATCATATAAACTGTGATTTTGCTATCAATTCCCTCCTTAATTCTCTCAAGTTTTTGGTGGAAATTACGTCGAGAAACCGTTGTTTCTTCGACGACAATTCTACTCTTACAAGATAGCACATACTTGCTGCAACTTCCACGGATTTTTGTCAAACCTTTGCTACCATCTACCACAGATCCAAAACTTTCATCCACAGCCCTAAAACTCTACCAAACCAAACCCTCAAACTGCACCCAAAACAGCCACAAAACAAGCCTAAACCGCAGCCTACATCCACCAATCCACCAACACTTTCGACCATCACTTCTCTCAACCTATACATGCCTTTAACCCAACAGCAAAAGAGAGATCTTAACATCATTGATTTGGGGCCATATACTATGGCATCTAAGGAGGCAATCAATGCTAAATTCGAAGCCTTGGAGGCGCGAATGGAGGATAAGATTCGGTCGCTCTTTACCGAACTCAGATTGGGCCGACCACTAAGCCCGAAGAAATCATATCAAGGAGAGAGCTTTGCTCAATCACACCAAGCCCGAAGAGATGACTTCCAAGGGAGGGTGGGCTCTATGACCAACCCCAACTATCCATGCATGAGAGTGGACTTCCCTAGATGGGAAGAAGGAGACCCGATTGGTTGGATCTCGTGCGCGGAGCGATATTTTCGGTACCACAAAACCGCGGATGTATCTATGGTGAAAATTGCAGCTATACATCTTGAAGGGGATGCTATACATTGGTTTGACTGGTTTGAACATACTTATGGAGTCCTTTCATGGCGACAATTCAAAGAAGGACTGCTGATTCGCTTCAGACCAACCGATTACGAGAATATTGACGAACAACTAGCAAAGATCCAACAAACCTCCACCATTCAGGAGTACCAAACCCGGTTTGAAAGGTTATCTGATCAAACTCATGATTGGTCTCAGAAACAGCTATTGAGGACCTTCATTGAGGGCTTGAAGCCGAAGATCCGAGGAGAAGTTAAAGCGCGACAACCGTATACGCTTATGGCAGCCATCTCTTTCGCACGACATCAAGAGGAGCAATTGAACCATGAAGCTCGGAGGACTAGGGTCTCTCCTCAACCAGTAATATTGAAGCCCTTAGCCCCCCCTACTGTCAACCAAGTCCCTACACCAAAGAGGTTAACAGGAGAAGAGCTTCGGGAGCGATATGCGAAGGGGTTATGTTGGCATTGTGATGAGCCGTGGAGCCGTGAGCATCGCTGTCGTAAAGGGGGACTTCTTATGATTGAACCGATAGAAGAAGAGGTCATTGAACATCCAAAAGAGAGCCTTGAACATGAAGAAGAAGATGCAGAAGAAGAGCCACAACCGACTGAAGTTACGGTACATACACTAGCTGACTACTCAAACCCGCAAACGATGAAAATTGGAGGCCTTCTCAAACAACAACCAATCACTGTTCTCATCGACAAGGGCAGTACTACTAACTTCCTAAATAGTAAGCTTACTGTTCGGATATCATTACCTATCGAGAATCGCTACAGGTTTGATGTTAAGGTCACCGATGGACGGATTTTGAATTATGATCATAGGCGCTTGCAGGAGAAACTATTGCTGCAGGACCAAGAGATAATTACAGATTTCTTCCTTCTCCCTCTTAACAATCATGAGGCCATACTCAGAATTAAATGGTTGATGACCTTAGGTGATATTTCTTGGAATTTTATGAAACTAATTATGAAATTTTACAGTCAGGAGAAACAGGTGACATTGCACGGGAAACGTGGGGGCGACATAACAACGATTTGCACACAACAAATGGAGAATGTTTTGCATAAAGCATGCAGTGGCTTTTTGGTACAACTTGAGCAGCAAACTAAGGGAGAGCCAATAGAATTTGAAGATCCAAATCTACTTCCTTTGCTTGCTGAATTTTCAAATATATTTGATGAACCGTGCAACCTACCTCTTACCCGTCGGCATGATCATTGTATAACGATTCTTCCAGGCAAATCTTCAGTAAATACTTGGCCATATCAGTATCTACATCTCCAGAAGGATGAAATAGAAAGGATTATAAAAGAGATGCTTGAAACAGGAGTTATTCGGCCGAGTTGCAACCTCTACTCTTCACCGGTGCTACTTGTACACAAGAAGGACGGAACATGGCGAATATGCGTTGATTACCGAGCTCTCAATGGCATAACCATCAAGGATAAATACCCTATTCTAGTACTAGATGAATTGCTATATGAAAGGGAGCACAAATCTTCACAAAGATGGACCTTTGATCCGGGTATTATCAAATACGAGTGTACGAAGAAGTCATACCGAAAACCGCCATTCGAACACACAACGGCCACTAGAAATTTTTACTTTCTTCAACAAAAGTTGGGATATCTTGGGCATATCATATCAGAGAAAGGTGTGACGGTGGACCCCTTCAAAATTGGAGCAATGCAAAACTGGCTGACCTCGAGAAACATAAAATTGCTACATGGCTTTCTGGGTTTAACAGGCTACTACCGCAAGTTCGTGAAAAACTATGGAAAGATTAGTGCACCACTTACTTCCTTACTAGAAAAAGATGTCTTCCAATGGTTGGACAGAGCCTCCGCTGCCTTCGACAAACTTAAGGCAGCCATGACGACGACGCCGGTGCTAACACTACCAGATTTCAACCAACCCTTCATTATTGAGGCCGACACATCTGGAGTCAGAATTGGAGCCATTCTCATGCAAGGTGGTCGACCACTCGGATACACTAGCAAGGCATTATCTCCCTCCTATCAAAATAAGTCAACATATGATAAGGAGATGCTCGCCATTGTGCGCGCAGCAACGAGGTGGAGATTGTACTTGATCAGGCGATACTTTCAAATCAAGACTGACCATAAAAGCCTAAAATATCTCTTGGAGCAGAAGATATCTTCCCCCGAGCAGTAAAAATGGGTAACAAAACTTCTTGGATTTGATTATGAAATAACTTACAAAATGTGGAAAGAGAATGTTGTTGCAGATGCGCTTTCGCAGCTACCTGAGCAAGCTGAATTTTCAGTCCAACCAGCGACTTCCTTGAGGATATTAAGATGGAATGGCAGGAAGATTCGAAGACTAGTAAAAAAAAAAAAAAAAAAAAAAAATGGAGGAAGCACCAATCTCCGTGGCTCATTACAATCGGGACTCAAAAGAATTATATGCTATAAGGGACGTATTGTGCTTGTGACAAATTCTACTTGCATCTTCAAGAGCATATTTTGGACAAAGTTATTCCATATGCAGGGTACTAAATTGAAAAGGAGTACGACATATCACCCACAAACCAACAGCCAGACAAAAGTTTTAAATAGGTGCTTGGAGACAGCCCAAAGCCATCCACCAAATATGACTACCCAAAGAGAACTCCAGACCCAGCCAAGTGCCATTATTGATCGACGGATCGTGACTCGACGACGACGACCCACTAATGAAGTGCTAATACAGTGGGCGAACCTACCAATAGAAGATGCCACTTGGGAGAACTATGACGACATGAAGATCAAATTTCCAGAATTCATGAATCATCAGCCTCGAGGACAAGGCTGATTTGAAGAGGGCGGGTATGTTAGGACTCTAGCTTGGAGAGTCCTAATTGAGAGGGACATTCATGTAAAACTGTTAGGACTCTAGCTAAGAGAGTCCTAATTGAGAGAGACATTCTGTTAGGACTCTAGCTTGGAGAGTCCTAATTAAGAGGGACATTCATGTAAAACTGTTAGGACTCTAGCTAGGAGAGTCCTAATTGAGAGGGACATTCTGTTAGGACTCTAGCTAGGAGAGTCCTAATTGAGAGGGGCATTCATGTAGGAGGTGTTTTCTTAGAGAAGAATTAGGAGTTGTAAGGGAATAGGAGTCTTGACTAGGAGTCCTATTAGAAGTTTGTTAGAAGTAAGAGTCTTAAGTAGGAGTCCTATTAGGAGTTAGGGTTTAGAAGCCCTATAAATAGCCATGTATTCCTTCTCTTTTGTTAAGCAATAGATGAATCTTTTCTGCAGCCTTTGAGTAGCAACTTGGAGGGAGGAACCCCTATAGAGTTCCACAGAGACCGATCCCCTAAAGAGATCAACCCCAAGTTTAGAATCTGTAAGGGTTCTAACACGAACTCTCGAACTCCCAACGTGATCATGAACTTGACTCCGCCGCAACTCTTGCTGCTTGTCTTTCTTCCATCGTAGTTAATCCTGCACACTCAAAACAAAAACTTCGATCGAGACAATTAATCCTAAGCAATTAACCAAGTTGTCCGGCATGTCATTGGTCCCTCGACGCTTCGTCCGATTTTTCGGCGCATCGTCCTTTCCTGTAGCCTATTGCCCAATCGGCCAGTTGACTCCGCAACTCCGATATCCTTGGCACAATACCCGCTCTTCTTGGCCCAATGCCCGAGTCCACGGCCCGAAGCCTTCTATCGATACGTCGACCGATCCACCGGCCCGACGTCCAATCTTCTGACATGTTTCTCCAGCACAACATGATTTTCCTGCTTTAATTGTCTCATCCTGATCGAAGTATCCTGCGTTACTCAAAACGCAGATTAATTCATAAACATATATCAAGTGGTTTCATCATCAAAATACGAGATTCAACAAGGAGGTGGCACCGCCTGGGGCTCAGTCTCCGAGCCAAACTCAAGCGGTGCAACCGCCCCTGACAGAGAGGTGCAACCGCCTGAGCTCAGTCTTCGAGCTCTACCAGGCGGTGCAACCTCTCCAGTTAGGAGGTGCAACTGCCTGATCCCGGAATTCCGGGATTTGATCGTTTTGAGCTCCAAATTTGAACTGGGTTGGGGCCTATAAATACCCCACCCATTCAGCACTGAAAAGATACAGACCTACACCGAATTCTTGATCTTTTCTGTGATTCTAAGAGCTCAAATTTGTGTAAAGTCCAAAAGTTCTCCTCTTTCTGTTCTTCAAGTCTTGAGTTGTAAAAAGAGGAGAGAAAGGTTCTTTAAGGGTTGTCTCCTGAGCCCGTCAAAAGGAGTGAAACTGTAAAAGGGCAGTTGGCCTTCGCTTATTGAAGGAAGGCCTCTAGTTGACGTCGGTGACCTCGTCGGTGGAGGAAGCCAAAAGTGGAGTAGGTCAAGACTGACCGAACCACTCTAAATCTCTGGTTTACTTTTATTTTGAGCACTTTATCATTACTGCAAACCTCCTACATAGCTACTGCTCTCTGCGCTTTTATGAACAAGTTTCTAAGTTCTGATCTTTCCGAATCTGCATTCAGACGTAAATTGGTGTTTTCGTACGATCTTTACATTGCAGTTTACATTTACGTTTTGATTCTATTTATAACCGCAAACTGTCTTCTGCGCTTTTACGAACGAGTTTCTTTGCAGTTTACGTTTACGTTTTGATTCCATTTATAACTGCAAACTGCCTTCTGCGCTTTTACGAACGAGTGTCGAAGTTCAGATCTTTCCGAATCTGCGTTTAGACGTAAACTACGTTTTGACGTAAAACTGTGTTTAGACGCAAACTGCGCTTAAACGCAAACTGCGCTTTGACGCAAACTGCGCTTAGACGCAATCTGAGCTTAGACGCAAACTGCGCTTAGATGTAAACTGCGCTTAGACGTAATATGCATTTAGACGCAAACTGCATTTAGACGCAAACTATGTTTAGACGTAAACTGCACTTAATCATAAGTAATCTTAGAATCGGCTTTTGCATCAAAATAGTTTTTATCGAACGAACGCAGCTTTCGTTTTTAATCGCTGAAAGATTTCCGCTGCACTAATTCACCCCCCCCCTTTTAGTGCTCTCGATCCTAACACTAAACAAACCCAAATTGGGCCGAATGGATCAACCCATTCGGACCCTGATTGCTGTGGGAGGTGCAACCGCCCAAGCCAGGAGGTGGCACCGCCTGGGCTAAGTCTCCCAGGGAGACTAGGCGGTGCAACCGCCCCAGCCAGGAGGTGGCACTGCATGGGCTGAGTCTCCGAGCGAGACTGGGCAGTGCAACCTCCATTGACAAGAGGTGGCACCGCTTGAGCTCGGTCTTCGAGCTCTGCCAGGCGGTGCAACCGCCTTAGTCAGGAGGTGCAACCGCCTGAGCTCGATCTTCGAGCTCTGGCAAGAGGTGCAACCGCCCCTGACAAGAGGTAGCACCGCCCAGAGGCTCAGTCTTCGAGCTCTGCCAAGCGGTGCAACCGCCCCAGTTAGGAGGTGCAACCGCTTGATCCCGGAATTCCGGGAATTGACAGTTTTGAACTCCAATTTTGAACTGGATTGGGGCCTATAAATACCCCACCCATTCAGCACTGAAAGAGTATGAACTTACATCGAAATCTTGATCATTTCTGTGATTCTTAGAGCTCAAAATTGTTGTAAAGGCCAAAAGTTCTTCTCCCTCTGTTCTTCCAAGTTCTGAGTTGTAAAGAGAGGAGAGAAAATTTCTGTACGGGTTGTCTCCTAAGCCCGTCAAAAGGAGTGAAACTGTAAAAGGGTGGTTGGCCTTCGCCTATTGAAGGAAGGCCTCTAGTTGACGTCGGTGACCTCATCGGAGGAGGAAGCCAAAAGTGGAGTAGGTCAAGATTGACCGAACCACTCTAAATCTCGGTTTGTACTTTGAGCATATTATCTTTACCGCAAATCTCCTCTAAAGCTTACTGCTTTCTGCGCATATACGATCGGGTTTCAAGCCTTTCACTTTCCGAATCAGCGTTTAGACGTAAATCTGTTTTTTTCGTACGATCATCATATTTTAGATTGCGTTTATGTTTTGAGCTCTACCATAACTACAAATTGCCTTTATACTCTTGCTTAAACTGCATCTTGCCTAATCAAGTGATTTACGAATCAGCATTTAGACATAAATCAGTTTCTTCGTACAAACGTCGTATTTCAGTTTGCACCTATATTATGGTTTTCATCATAGCTGCAAACTGCCTTCATAGATTGACTTTAACATCATCTTGCTTAGAATCGACTTTCACACAGAAATCGTTTTTATCGTTCGAATGCAGTTTGGTTTTAATCACAGAAAGTTTTCCGCTGCACTAATTCCCCCCCCCTCTTAGTGCTCTTGATCCTAACAATTGGTATCAGAGCGGGGTTAACTCTCAAACGGATTAAAACCCAAGAGAGATGGCTTACGCCGGAAACCAAGAGGGCCATTCTATTACACGTCCACCCATGTTCAATGGGATGGATTACACCTATTGGAAGACCCGAATGAGGATCTTTCTTATTTCTATGGATGTTGAACTTTGGAATCTTGTCGAAAACGGTTTTTCGAAGTCTTCTCTTCCAATGATCGATTGGAATGACTTGGAGAAGAAGGCTTTCGCTCTTAATGCAAAGGCTATGAATGCCTTATTTTGTGCACTTGATAAAAACAAGTTTAATCGTGTTTCAATTTGTGAAACCGCATTTGATATTTGGCACACACTCGAAGTGACTCATGAAGGCACAAGTAGAGTGAAAGAGTCAAAAATCAATCTTTTGTTGTACTCTTTTGAACTTTTTCGGATGAAACTGAGTGAGACTATTGGCGACATGTTTACCCGTTTCACGGATGTCGTCAACGGTCTAAAAGGACTCGGAAAAAGTTTTTCAGATTTTGAGCTCGTAAATAAGATTCTAAGATTCCTTCCTAAGAGTTGGGATCCTAAAGTCACTGCTATTCAAGAGGTGAAAGATCTAAACAACTTCCCTCTTGAAGAACTAATTGGGTCATTAATGATCTACGAGATGACTTGCAAAGCTCATGAAGAGCAAGGAGACATCCTTCCAAAGAACAGGAAGGATATGACACTTAGAACTTCAGAAGACCACTTGAGAGAAAACTCAAGTGATGAGGACTGTGACGATGACTTAGCACTTCTAACAAGAAAATTTAAAAAATTCATTAAGAGAAACAAGTTTAAGAATGACACAAAAAACAAACTTGAACCCAAAAAGGACCAAGTCATTTGCTATGAGTGCAAAAAGCCGGGACACTACAAGAGTGATTGTCCCCAAGTCAAAAAGAGAACATCAAAGAAGAAGGCGCTCAAAGCAACATGGGATGATTCGAGCGCATCCGAAGAAGAGGAGTCCAACACCGAGCAAGTTGCTCATTACGCCCTAATGGCCATCGGAGAAGAGGTAACGGATTTAATTGATGCAGATTTACCTTATCATGAATTATTAAATGCTTTCCATGAATTATTTGATGAATGTAAGACAATTAGTAGAAAATACAAATTGCTAAAAAAGGAGCATGATAGTCTTACTTGTAATTTCGATAAGTTAAAAGCTAAATATCATGATAGTTTAGGCTCATGCATAAAATGCCATGATATAGAAACTCTCCAAAAGGAAAACTTGCTACTTAAGGACACCTTAAAAAAATTCGAGGTTGGTAGCAAGTCATTGAACATGATCCTTGCAAACAAGGGTCACGTTCCCAAAAGAAGTGGAATTGGATTTGTGAGAAGTCCTCACCAAAATCCAACCACCTTCATAAAAGGCCCCATCTTATATGTTCGACACCAAAGCAAATGCAACTTTTGTTGCAAACTTGGACACAAAACGCATTATTGTCCATTCAAGAAAATTAGTCCGAATAAATTAATTTGGGTTCCTAAAGGAACAATGATAAATTCTATGCAACATGATAAACAATGTAGATCTATTTTTGAGGCACCCAAAAGCAAATGGGTACCTAAAAATCATCCTTTCTTGTAGAAACCTATACTATCGCAAGCTAGGAGCAAGAGATGGTACATTGATAGTGGATGCTCAAGGCATATGACCGGAGATCCATCTCAATTCTCTAAGCTCACTAGCATAGACGAAGGCTATGTCACCTTCGGAGACAACAACAAGGGTAAAATCATTGGCAAAGGAACCATAGGTAACAAATCCAACTTCTTTATTGAAAATGTTTTGTTAGTTGATGGTTTAAAATATAACCTCTTGAGTATTAGTCAATTATATGATAAAGAATACATTGTCAGATTCGAATCTAATGCTTGCATCATTGAAAAACCTCACAAAAACATGTCTATGATTGCATTAAAACAAAATAACGTATACACTATTGACATCAATGATTTGTGTAATGAAATGTGTTTTTCGGTTTTGAATGAGGATGCTTGGCTATGGCATAAAAGATTAGGTCATGCTAGCATGAAACTAATCACTCAAATATCATCTAAAGAACTTGTAAGAGGAATTCCTCATATCAAGTTCATCAAAGATAATGTATGTGATGCTTGCCAATTAGGTAAACAAATTAAGGGTAGTTTCAAATCTAAGAATAAAATAAGCACCTCTAGGCCCTTACAATTGATCCATATGGACTTGTTCAGACCAATCTCTACATCAAGTCTAGGAGGTAGCAAATATGCCTTCGTCATTGTGGATGACTATAGCAGATATACATTGACCTACTTCTTAAAACAGAAAAATGAATGCTTTAGATATTTTACCAAGTTTTGTAAACTTGTTCAAAATGAAAAGGGTTCCATGATTTCGTCAATTAGAAGTGATCATGGTGGAGAATTTCAAAACCATGATTTCCAAGAATTTTGTGAACTCAATGGATACAACCATAATTTCTCTACTCCAAGAAATCCTCAACAAAATGTAGTAGAAAGAAAAAATCGAAATTTACAAGAAATGGCAAGAACCATGTTGAATGAATATAGCCTACCCAAATATTTTTGGGCCGAAGCTGTAAACACCGCATGCTATATTTTGAATAGAGTTCTAGTAAGACCCTTACTCACCAAAACTCCTTATGAGTTATGGAACAACAAAAAACCCAATGTTTCATATTTTAAAGTCTTTGGGTGTAAGTGTTTTATCTTGAATGAAAAAAATAACTTAGGAAAATTTGATGCTAAATCCGATGAAGGAATCTTTCTTGGTTATTCTTCGGTTTCTAAAGCTTTTCATATCTTCAATAAAAGAACATTAATTATTGAAGAATCTATTCATGTTGTTTTCAATGAGATTTTCGAAATCAGGAAAAACAATTTTGATGATGATGTTAATTTTGATTCCTTGAATTTAAATGAAACCCCGTCTCCAACTAGCAACTTGGATGCATCCACTTCCGAAACATCCTTACCCAAAGATTGGAAGTATGTAGATACTCATCCTAAGGAGCTAATCTTAGGAGACACATCAAAGGGGGTTCAAACACGATCTTCTCTTAAAAGTTTTTGTGCCAACGCCACTTTTCTCTCCCAAATTAAACCCAAATGTGTTGACGAAGCCATGAAAGATGATTTATGGATTATCACAATGCAAGATGAATTAAATCAATTTAAGAGAAATGAGGTGTGGAAGCTTGTTCCTAGGCCAAATAACCATTTAGTTATTGGTACTAAATGGGTCTTTAGAAACAAGCAAGATGAAAATGGTATCGTGGTTAGAAACAAGGCTAGATTAGTGGCCAAAGGTTTCAACCAAGAAGAAGGTATCGATTACGAAGAAACCTTCGCTCCCGTGGCTCGATTAGAAGCCATAAGGATGCTCCTTGCCTACGTTAGTAGTAATAATTTTAAGTTGTTTCAAATGGATGTTAAAAGTGCTTTTCTTAATGGTTTTATTTCTGAAGAAGTCTATGTTGAACAACCTCCTGGATTTGAAAATAATAGCCTCCCTAATCATGTGTTTAGATTAACTAAAGCTCTCTATGGTTTAAAACAAGCTCCGAGGGCTTGGTATGAGAGACTTAGTTCTTTTCTTATTGAAAATAATTTAATAAAAGGCAAGGTTGATACTACATTATTCATCAAGAATTTTGAAAATAATTTTCTCATTGTTTATCTCGGATTTTACATTGAAACTAATTGTTTTGAAAACCCTGTGCCTTGATTTCCATGATAAATATAATTTGAGAAAGTGATATACCAATGCAGTTGATAAGTCATGACATTGCTGACATTTTTACAAAACCTCTAAGTGAAGAACAATTTGATTTCATAAGAAGAGAATTAGGAATGTTGATGTGTCCGAATACATAAACTAGTTAAAATTATTTTTCGGACTTTATTGAATGATCAAATCACCTGATTGCCATTACATGCCAAAATAACATATTGGAAATTATGTGTTGAATACAAAAATGTTTTGTCTTCATGATTGTATAGTCTTGTCCGAAGCATGAAAGAGTTCATCTCATTTTCGGATTCTCTTAATAGTTGGAATGCTAAAAATCAAATCTTCTCATACACTCTTATGAAAAATATTTTTTCTGAAATGGATTTGATGAAATGATTCGTGCTTATAAATTTCATCTTGAAATATAGATGATAGTATTTTTACTTGCAAAAAGATGTTTCACACACATATCTTGACTCAAAGTAAACTCACAAATCGCTGGTATCATAAATGGCTTTTTCTCCTTCATGCAAAAAGATTATAACAAATAAGAAGGAAGAAGTATTCAAAGCAATCTACGTATCATGCCTTCCTTTATATGCTTGATAACTTGCTCATATTGTTCTCCTAGTATCACATCTACCATGCTTTTTGTTGATGACAAAAGGGGAGAAATATATGAATTGATGCTATAAACACTAATGCTATGATTATGCCATGCTTGCATCATCAAGAGATATATGAACAGATGCCATGCATTAATTTGCATTATGCCTTGAGTTGATATCTTACCATGTGAAGAAATGCAATACTTGCTAAAATATTTGAAATGTGTACATCATGTAATGATATCAAAATCTTACTTCATAGCTTTACATGTAGATATCTTTCAATATGATGAATTGCTACAATTACCATCATTCAAAATTATTATGTAAAATTTGAAAATGAATGTCAAGCCTTGACATCATCTTCAGAGAGATACATCATGATGGGAATCATGATGGGAGTATTGATAAGTTCAAATGATTTAACTTATCAATATGTCGCTTGAATTCTTAGGTTTTGAATTCAAGAATGACTTATCTCAATTATGGCATATAGACAGGGGGAGTTAAGGTTAACTCCATTATCAATTGATTGTCATCATAAAAAAGGGGGAGATTGTTGAATCTCAGATTTTGATGATGAAGTCAATTGTCATTTGTTATCTAATCTATATGTTGAGATAAGTGTGCAGGATTAACTACGATGAAAGTAAGACAAGCAGCAGGAGTTGCGCCAGAGTCAAGACAATGATCACGTTGGGAGTTCGAGAGTTCGACGGAAGTTCGGACAGTCGTCGGAGGTTTTGCGGGAACAAATCCGAGAAGTCCATAAGCTTGCCAAAGAAGCTCGTCGGAACTCGCCAAGTGAATCATCGCAAGTCCAGGAGTTTGTCGGAAGTCCGCAGGAGCATCACCGAGGGTTCATCGGATGATCGACGGAAGTTCGTCAGAAAATCGCCGGAAGAAGCGATTGACGCACCGGAGCAAGCTGCAGAAATTGTCTTAGGAATTATCGTAGTTAGCACATTGATTAAGTTGGAAATGGGAGGTGATCCCATTAACTTAATCTTGGGGCAATTGGGCCCCTAAACAAACCCAAATTGGGCCGAATGGATCAACCCATTCGGACCCTGATTGTTGTGGGAGGTGCAATCGCCCAAGACAGGAGGTGGCACTGCCTGGGCTAAGTCTCCCAGGGAGACTAGGCGGTGCAACCGCCCCAGCCAGGAGGTGGCACCGCCTGGGCTCAGTCTCCGAGCGAGACTGGGCGGTGCAACCTCCCTAACAAGCGGTGTAACCTCCCGGTCTTCGAGCTCTGCCAAGCGGTGCAACTGCCTCAGTCAGGAGGTGCAACCGCCTGAGCTCGGTCTTCGAGCTCTGGCAAGAGGTGTAACCGCCCCTGACAAGAGGTAGCACCGCCCAGAGGCTCAGTCTTCGAGCTCTGCGAGGCGGTGCAACCGCCCCAGTCAGGAGGTACAACCGCCTGATCCCGGAATTCTGGGAATTGACAGTTTTAAGCTCCAAATTTGAACTGGGTTGGGGCCTATAAATACCCCACCCATTCAGCACTAAAAGAGTATGAACTTACATCGAAATCTTGATCATTTCTGTGATTCTTAGAGCTCAAAATTGTTGTAAAGGCCAAAAGTTCTTCTCCCTCTGTTCTTCGAAGTTCTGAGTTGTAAAGAGAGAAGAGAAAATTTCTGTAAGGGTTGTCTCCTAAGCCCATCAAAAGGAGTGAAACTATAAAAGGGTGGTTGGCCTTCGCCTATTGAAGGAAGGCCTCTAGTTGACGTCGGTGACCTCGTCGGTGGAGGAAACCAAAAGTGGAGTAGGTCAAGATTGACCAAACCACTCTAAATCTCGGTTTGCATTTACTTTGAGCATATTATCTTTACTGCAAACCTCCTTTGAAGCTTACTGATTTCTGCGCATATACGATCGGGTTTCAAGCCTTTCACTTTCTGAATCAGCGTTTAGACGTAAATCTGTTTTTTTCGTACGATCATCATATTTCAGATTGCGTTTACGTTTTGAGCTCTACCATAACTGCAAACTGCCTTTATACTCTTGCTTAAACTGCATCTTGCCTAATCAAGTGATTTGCGAATCAGCATTTAGACATAAATCAGTTTCTTGATACGAATGTTGTATTTCAGTTTGCGCCTATATTCTGGTTTTCATCATAGCTGCAAACTGCCTTCATAGATTGACTTTAACATCATCTTGCTTAGAATCGGCTTTCACGCAGAAATCGTTTTTATCGTTCGAACGCAGTTTCATTTTAATCGCAGAAAGTTTTCCACTACACTAATTCACCCCCCCTCTTAGTGCTCTTGATCCTAATAGAAACCATTGTCAAAAGGTTTGGCATAAAAATTCCAAGAGAGGTCTCATACCGATGAGACATGGGATATCGCTTTCTATGAGTATGTCCCCAAAGACTCCAGAAGAAAAGGCGAACATGGATATGATACCTTATACCTCAGCAATAGGGTCTATTATGTATGCCATGCTATGTAATAGGCCAGATATAGCGCATGCTCTGAGTGTCACGAGCAGGTATCAGGCGGATCCAGGATTGGAGCACTGGAAAGCAATAAAGTGTATCCTTAAGTACTTGAGGACTAAAGATCTTACTAGTATATGGAGGTAGTAGCCTTAAGGTTGAAGGCTACACAGACTCGAGTTTTTAGTCTGATGTCGATGATAGCAAGTCGAATTCAGAGTATATGTACACCTTGAATGGAGGAGCAATGTGCTAGAAGAGTTCCAAGCAAGATACCACTGCTGACTAAACCACAGAGGCGGAGTACATTGTTGTAGTAGATGTAGCAAAGGAGGGAGTCTGGGTAAAGGAGTTCATCACTGATTTGGGAGTCGTGCCGGATAGCGAGGTGCCGATTTCCTTATATTCCGACAATAATGGGGCGATTGCTCAAGCGAAGGAACCCAGGTCTCATCAGAAATCTAAGCATGTTCTGAGGAGGTTCCACCTTATCAGAGAGATCGTAACCTGAGGAGATGTAGTAGTGGAAAGAGTTCCATCCGAAGATAATATTGCAGATCCACTGACAAAGCCATTGTCTCAGATTGTCTTTGAGTGTCATCGGGGTCTGATAGGGATCAGACACATAGGTGATTGGCTTTAGGTCAAGTGAGAGATTACTAGTCATAGGTGCCTAGCTAGCCAATCACGTGAGTGATGGCACGTGTGACTTTACACGGAATCTTTTTGCTTATTATATTTTGGTATTTATCACTTTATATTAATTATTACATATATGCATGTATATATTGTGATGTCCTTGGATACGTGCAATGGGAATCGGATCGTGATGAGATCACAATAATGAGACCGATTCACCTTTAAACACATATCCTAAATAATCCCGGTCATAGGTTGCTCGAGAGGGACATCGTGATAATCGGATAGACTGGTGTGCTGTATACCCATCCATATGATGGATGCAGCTGGTCTCATAGCTGCTCGTGTGGGGACACTAGGGATACAGTATAGGTGCTCATTGGAGAATGAGTTCACTGATTGATCCGCTTTTGGAATGCTGGATGGTTGATGATGCCTTATTATCAGATAGCAATTTCATAGTCCTAGTGGTGTATTTGATCCTTAGAATTGAGACACCAAGGATGTCTTGTATGAGTGCTCCACTCTTTAATATCAGACTTATAGGTTTGGATGTCCCAGATCTAGTACAACTGGTTATTGGGAGTGACAGTCGACCTTACGAGGGCTATTGAGTGTTGATAGAGGATCATCCACTCTCAGCGTCATGAGAGAAATATCCCATGTGTTTTTGCTCAGACAAATCCCTAGCCAGGGTCATTCGGGTTGAGAGAGAAAGAGTTCTCCGGGAGAATTCGATTAGAGCGAGACTCGAGTAGAAATTGCTAACTTGCACAACAAAAAAAACAAAAATTAGCACTTCTTAAAAATGAAGAACGAATTTGCAATCTTGAACATCGCCAAAAATTGATAGATTACCTATCTTAAGAAGCAAAAATGCAAACTTACATAATTTACAATCTTGCATATCTTTAAAATTAATGATGATTTGGTGATTATAAATATTGTAAAGTGATGAAAAATTTACTAGCTTGCATGATGTAAAACTTGCTAAACTGCTAGCTTACATTTTCTAAAATAATGTAAAAAAAAAATTTGCTAGCTTGCATGATGATAAAACTTGAGATTATGTTTATAATGCAATGATTTGAACTTATATAAACACTTATAGTTGAACTTTTCCTTTTTATTAATGACAAAGGGGGAGAAGTATGATATTATGCATGATTTTATGATGACATGTTGCTTGGATGTTTGAATCCAAGGGTTCTATCAATAGGGCATATTGATAGGGGGAGTTAAGATTAACTCCATCATCAATTGATGTCATCATCAAAAAGGGAAAGATTGTTGATCTCAGATTTTGATGATGAAACCAATTGTAGTGTTGTTCTAATATACGTTTAAGTGATGATGAGGGTAATAATGGCGACATGACGTGCCACGACGTCAGCCATGCCTGGACGACACTCTGCCCAAAGAAGGCAATAATGCTGATGCGATGTGCACTGACGTCACCTGCTCTCAGACAACGGCTTCATCGTTGTCTGACCCAACACGCTTGGCCGAGGTAGAGGAGAACGACGACCGAGGCACGCCCATGCCCTGCGGCAGTTCGGTTCTTCACGCAATGCCAACAGCAATGTCAGACGCCATCAGAGGTACGATCCTGCTCCTGCGGGCAGGCATATCAGGTAATACTAAACTTCCCTATAAATACCCCCGAGTTCTATACGAGGAGGGGGGGAAAAAAAAGATCAAGATAGACAACAAACTCCACTCTGCATCTGCTAACTTGATCGTTGGAGGGGTCGGACCGAGCGCCTCGACCTGACCTTCGTGCAGGTGCAGAGGACCAAGGTCCCCAACGGACGCGTAGGCGAGGAGTTCCAGCCCAGAAGTGACGGTTACACCGTCCTGATCGGACACCGCACTCGGCCTCCCCGGCGGGCTTGAGGAGCGCCGTACAAGATCCCCGCCCATTCGGACTCGAACCAAGCCGTGTTGGCCCCGAGGCCATGGCATAAAGTTGTTTACACTAATAGATTTGGCGCTAGAAGGAGGGCCTCCGAATGTCGAGCGATCAGCAGATCCACTCTAACGAACCCGCAACTGTGGGGTTGCGTCTGGTCAGCACCCCGAAAGAACATCCCCCGCGTGATGAACCCTGAGACGAACGCCCCGCCACAACATCGGAGCGCTACTGGCGGTTGTTCAACGACCCGGGCTTATCGCCGCCCGACGGTGCCCCCGCCGGCCCGTCGCCTGTGTCGCCCGAAGCCTTTCACGACCTCGCTCATCAAGTCCGAGCTCTGACGGACATGGTGCAAGCTATCATCCCGCTCGTCTCCCAACTGACGCCCCCGCACATGACCCAGCCTTTGCAACAGCGGGAGCCCCCCACTCGGACTCATGCACCAGTTCCCGAGCTCCCCACGTCGCCTCGGAACGGATCAGCCCAACTCGGGAACCGAGGGGCGAAAAATACGGTGACTCGCCCGGAACCCGAGGTGCTATCTGTGGACTCAATGAACGCCCTGCGAGCCCAGCTGCGCCTTGTTAGTCAACGGCTTGACGAAGAACAGTAGGAGGTTCGCAGGTCAAAGGGAGAGCTCGGGGCGGACGGACACCATGGTATTAGGACTCTAGCTAGGAGAGTCCTAATTGAGAGGGACATTAATGTAAAACCTACCTAAGCTGACCCCTATTAAAGAGGTGAAGAGGCAGGCTAGGGTTAGGAGGTTCTTTCTTAGAGAAGAATTAAGAGTTGTAAAGGAATAGGAGTCTTGAGTAGGAGTCATATTATGAGTTGCTTAGAAGTAGGAGTCTTGAGTAGGAGTCCTATTAGGAGTTAGGGTTTAGAAGTCCTATAAATAACTATGTATTCCTTCTCTTTTCATAAGCAATAGATGAATCTTTTCTGTAGTCTTTGAGTAGCAACTTGGAGGGAGGAACCCCTATAGAGTTCCAAGGAGGCCGATCCCCTAAAGAGATCAACCCCAAGTTTAGAATCTGCAAGGGTTCTAACACTTGGTATCAGAGCAGCGTTCTTGGCATCTCACTGCCCTTCCACAGCCATCCATCAACCCTCCACAACCGCCCAAAGTAATTCCCACAATTGCTTAAAAGATCATCGCCAAATTCCACCATCATCTCCACCACCGTAGATCATCCTTTGATCTCCCCGTGAATTGCAACAGGTTCTGGTTTCCTACCTTACTGCTGCTGTAATTTAGTTATCCTTATTCGAAAATCCAAAAAAAAAACTGTTCCTATATTGCTGCATAAACCTTTCGTCACAAAGTTTTCATCTCTACGATGAAAGATACATTGCAGAATTCCAGCCGCATAGCACCATGTCTTTGATCTTGCTACTGTGCTTTTTCTATCCAAATTTCTATGAAATTTTTATGACATCTTTGACACTTCCTAACAGCAGATTTTCCTTTGGTATTTTCAAAAAATTCTCAATATAAACCATTGATCTTTTATGTCTAATCTGCTATACTTGAAAATCTGCATTAAAAAATTTCAGCCGCATAGCACTGTTTGTTTGATCTTGATACTACATTGTTTCTATCCAAATCTCTATGAAATTTTTATGATAGCTTTGACACTTCCTAATAGTTGATTTTCTTTTGGTTTCATAAAAAAATTCTCAATATAAACCACTGATCTTTTACGTCCAATCTGCTATACTTAAAAATCTGTGCTGCAGAAAATTTCAGCGGCATATTGTTGCCTTAACCCATCTATTTGCAATTTTTTTTGAATGAAATTTCTTATACACATCATAGATCATCTTGAATTCTATTTAAGATTGATATATTAAGGAATTCATCTCTAAAAACAATTTTGTGTTGCTGCAAATTTTCATTGTAACCCGCTGAAATTTTTCGACGATAATTCTGCTATCGCAACTTGCACCAATTTTCTTGCTATTATACTGCCGAAATTCTCTTGATTAAATTAGACATCCTTGCTGTCATATAATCTGTGATTTTTCTATCAATTCCCTCCTCAATTCTCTTAAGTTTTTAGTAGAAATTACATCGAGAAACCATTGTTTCTTCGACGATAATTCTACTCTTACAAGATAGCACATACTTGCTGCAACTTCCATTGATTTCTATCAAACCTTTGCTGTCATCTACCACAGATCCAAAACTTTCATCCACAGCCCTAAAACTCTACTAAACCATACCCTCAAATTGCACCCAAAACTGCCACAAAACAAGCCTAAATCGTAGCCTACATCCACCGATCCACTAACCCTTTCGACCATCACTTCTCTCAACCTATACATGCCTTTAACCTAACAACAAAAGAGAGATCTTAACATCATAGATTTAGAGGAATATACTATGGCATCTAAGGAAGCAATCAATGCTAAATTCGAAGCCTTGGAGGCACGAATGGAGGATAAGATTCGGATGCTCTTTACCGAACTCAGATTGGGCCGACCACTAAGCCCGAAAAAATCATATCAAAGAGAGAGCTTTGCCCAATCGCACCAGGCCCGAAGAGATGAGTTCCAAAGGAGGGGAGGCTCTATGACTAACCTCAACTATCCATGCATGAGAGTAAATTTTCCTAGATGGGAAGAAGGAGACCCGATTGGTTGGATCTCGCGCGCGGAGCGGTATATTTGGTACCACAAAACCGCTGACGCATTTATGGTGAAAATTGCAGCTATATATCTTGAAGGGGATGCCATACAATGGTTTGACTGGTTTGAACATACTTATGGAGTTCTTTCATGGCGACAATTCAAAGAAGGACTGTTGATCCGCTTCAGACCAACGGATTACGAGAATATTGACGAACAACTAGCAAAGATCCGACAAACCTCCACCATTCAGGAGTACCAAACCAGGTTTGAAAGGTTATCTAATCAAACTCGTGATTAGTCTCAAAAATAGCTATTGAGGACCTTCATTGAGGGCTTGAAGCCGGAGATCCGAGGAGAAGTTAAAGTACGACAACCGTACACGCTTATGGCAGCCATCTCATTCGCACGACATCAAGAGGAGCAACTGAACCATGAAGCTCGGAGGACTAGGGTCGCTCCTCAAGTAGCAATATTGAAGCCCTTAGCCCCCCCTACTATCGACCGAGTCCCTACACCAAAGAGATTAACAAGAGAAGAGCTTCGGGAGCGATATACGAAGGGGTTATGTTGGCATTGCGACGAGCCATGGAGCCGTGAGCATCGCTGTAGTAAAAGGAGACTTCTTATGATTGAACCAATAGAAGAAGAGATCATTGAATATCCAGAAGAGAGCCTTGAACATGAAGAAGAAGATGCAGAAAAAGAGCCACAACCGATTGAAGTTATGGTACATGCACTAGCCGGCTACTCAAACCCGCAAACGACGAAAGTTGGAGGCCTTCTCAAACAACAACCGATCACTGTTCTCATCGATATGGGCAGTACTAATAACTTTCTAAATAGTATGGTTGCTGTCCATATGGCTTTATCTATCGAGAATTGTAGCAGGTTTGACGTTAAGGCCGCCGATGGTTGGATTTTGAAGTATGATCGTAGGCGCCGCCCGCAAGTGAAACTGTTGCTGATCATAAGGCCTTACCAAGAAATAATTGCATATTTCTTCCTCCTCCCTCTTGATGATCATGAGGCCATACTCAGAATTAAATGGTTGATGACATTAGGTGATATTTCTTGGAATTTTATCCAACTAATTATAAAATTTTATAGTAAGGAGAAACAGGTGATACTGTACGGGAAACGTGAGGGCGACGTAACGATGATTTGCACACAACAAATGGAGAAGGTTTTGCATAAAGCATGCAGGGGCTTTTTGGTACAACTTGAGCAGCAAATTAAAGGAGAGCCAATAAAATTTGAAGATCCAAACCTATTTCCTTTGCTTGCTGAATTTTCAGATATATTTGATGAGCCGCACAACCTACCTCTTACTCGTCGGCATGATCATTGTATAATGCTCAGTCATATCAGTATCCACATCTCCAGAAGGATGAAATAGAAAGGATTATAAAAGAGATGCTCAAAACATGAGTTATTCGGCCATGTTGCAGCCCCTACTCTTCGCCGGTGCTCCTCATACAAAAGAAGGATGGAATATGGCGATTATGTGTTAATTACCGAGCTCTCAATGGCGTAACCATCAAGGATAAATACCCTATTCAAGTAGTAGATGAGTTGCTAGATGAAAGGGAGCACAAATCTTCACAAAGTTGGACCTTCGATCCGGGTATCATCAAATACGAGTATGCGAAGAAGACATACCGAAAACCACCTTTTGAACACACAACAACCACTATGAATTTTTGCTTTCTTCAAAAGAAGGTGGAATATCTTGGGCATATCATATCAAAGGAAGATGTGGCAGTAGACCCCTTCAAAATTGGAGCAATGCAAAACTGGCTGACCCCGAGGAACATAAAATTGCTACATGGCTTTCTGGATTTAACAGGCTTCTACTGTAAGTTCGTGAAAAACTATGGAGAGATCAGTGCACCACTTACTTCCTTACTGAAAAAAGATGTCTTCCAATGGTCAGACAGAGCCTCCGCTGCCTTCGACAAACTTAAGGCAGCCATGACGACGACGCCGGTGCTAACACTACCAGATTTCAACCGACCCTTCATTCTTGAGGCCGACGCATCTGGAGTCAGAATTGGAGCCATTCTCATGCAAGATGGTCGACCACTCACATACACTAACAAGACATTATCTCTCTCCCATCAAAATAAGTCAACATATGATAAGGAGATGCTCGCCATTGTGCACGCAGCAACGAGGTGGAGACCCTACTTGATTGGCCGACGATTTCAAATTAAAACCGATCATAAAAGCCTCAAGTACTTTTTGGAGCGAAAGATATCATCCCTTGAGCAGTAAAAATGGGTAACAAAACTTCTTGGATCTGATTATGAAATAACTTACAAAAAGGGGAAAGAGAATGTTCTTGCAGATGTGCTTTCGCAGCTACCCAAGCAAGTTGAAGTTTCGACCGTTTCACTTCCGACCAGTGACTTTCTTACGGATATTAAGATGGAATGATTGGAAGATTCAGAGACTAGTAAGATTATATAAAAATTGGAGGAAGCACCAAGCCCCATGGCTCATTACAATTGGGACTCAAAAGAATTACACTATAAGGGTACTAAATTGAAAAGGAGTATGGCATATCACTAACAAACCGACGGCCAGACGAAAGTTGTAAATATGTGCTTGGAGACAGCCCAAAGCCACCCACTAAATATGACTACCCAAGGAGAACTTCTGACTCAGCCAAGTGCCATTATTGATCGACGGATCGTGACTCGACGATGACGATCCACTACTGAATGGCTAATACAGTGGGCAAACCTACTAACAGAAGATGCCACTTGGGAGAACTATGATGACTTGAAGATCAAATTCCCAAAATTCATGAATCGTCAGCCTTAAGGATAAGGCTGATTTGAAGAGGGCGGGTTTGTTAGGACTCTAGCTAGGAGAGTCCTAATTGAGAGGGACATTCATGTAAAACCTACCTAAGTCGACCCCTATTAAAGAGGTGAAGTGGCCGGTTAGGGTTAGGAGGTTATTTCTTAGAGAAGGATAAGGAGTTGTAAAGGAATAGGAGTCTTGAGTAGGAGTCATATTAGGAGTTGGTTAGAAGTAGGAGTCTTAAGTAAGAGTCCTATTAGAAGTTAGGGTTTAGAAGCCCTATAAATAGTCATGTATTCCACCTCCTTTCATAAGCAATAGATGAATCTTTTCTGTAGCCTTTGAGCGGCAACTTGGAGGGAGGAACCCCTATAGAGTTCCAAGGAGGCCGATCCCCTAAAGAGATCAACCCCAAGTTTAGAATATGCAAGGGTTCTAACACAAGGGTCCCCGTTTGCGCCCGAAATACAAGATCAAATGATTCCACCGCACTTCCGGCTCCCTTCGCTGGATGCCTATGACGGCGCCATTGACCCGACCGACCACGTAGCCGCTTTCCGCGCCCAGATGGCACTATATGGGACTTCTAACGCCTTGATGTGCAGGGCGTTCCCAACAACTCTGAGGGGGCCAGCCCGCGCATGGTACAACGGCCTGAAGACCGGGACCATCACCTCCTTTAACAAGCTCGCCAGAGACTTCGAGCTCAACTTCCTGGCCTACGCTCGACCAAAGCTGTCCGTGGCGTTGCTCCTCGAACTCAACCAAAGGGAGGACGAGCCCCTCTCCCATTTTTGAGCCACTTTACAATGCAAATTCGGGGGCTGACGGACGCTCACCCCTCTCTGTTAATGCAGGCATTCATGATAGGCCTACGGCCTTCCCGGTTCTTTTGGTCTCTTCTCAAGCGACCCCCCACCGCGGTACCCGAGATGCTTCAGCGAGCAAGCCAGTTCATCGCCGTAGAAATGTGGATGGTCGGGAGGCGTGAGGAGCACAAGAGGGCCAGGCCAGAGCCACCCCGGCAGTAACAATTCGCTGCACCACGACGTAGGTTGGACAGATCTGACCCACCGACACCGAGGCCCCCTCTCCCCACCTTGGGTTCGTCCCAAACAGAGATATTTCTCCACATAAGGGAGAAGGGACTACTTAAAGATCCCCACCCGATGAGGAGCCCACGAGAACTTGCAGACCGGTCAAAGTACTACCGTTTTCACCGGCAGAATGGGCATGACACTGAGCAGTGTCGTGAGTTGAAAAGGCAGATCGAGGAGCTTATTCATAGAGGGCACCTCGGCCAGTACCTTCAGCAGGACAAAGAACTTTCGCCGCGCCCGGAGGGCCCCGTCGAATAGCATATCGACGTGATAGCGGGCGGACCCGCATCTGGCGGAAATTCCATGACCGGAAGAAAGGCGTACGCCCGAGCCGCCCCGGCCAAAGCTCCCAAGCGCCGGCCTGAACCCGCGGTCACTTTCCTGGCCAAGGCATCCGAACAACCCAAGCACAACGATGCACTCGTAATATCGGCCAGGATCGCCAACGCGCAAGTAAGAAGGATCATGGTCGACACCGGGAGCTCGACCGACGTGCTCTACTTCGATGCCTTCCAAAAACTCGGCTTGTCTGGAGAGAGCATGAAGCTGATGTGCTCAGCGCTCACCGGGTTCATCGGTGATTCAATCTCACCGTTGGGGGCAATCACTTTGCCCTTAACCCTTGGAGTCCCGCCGAGATCGAAGACGGTGATGGCCACCTTCTTAATGGTTGACCTCCCCTCTGCATACAACGCCATTCTCGACCGTCCAACCCTCAACAAAGTCAGAGCCGTCGTCTCGACTTACTACCAAACCGTAAAGTTCCTGACCCATGCCGGGGTCGGGGAAGTCACGGGAAGCCCCCGAGAATCCAAGCGCTGCTACCTGACTGCAGTTTCATTACACAAGAAAGAAAGGGTCGAACCGCCACTGGGAGATCCTCGGGAGACGAACAAACCAACCCCCCATCCCGAGCCGAGGGGATCCACCATCGACTTGCCGCTACTAGAGGGTCGGCCAGACTGGATGATCAAAATCGGGTCGGAACTGCCCGAACAGGAACGAAAGCGGCTCGTCGGCTTCCTACAGGAAAATACCGACGTCTTCGCTTGGTCACCATCCGACATGACGGGCGTCGATCCGGAGGTCACGCAACACCACCTCAACATTTCGCCCGACGCCCGCCTGGTGAAGCAAAAACCCAGACGATAGGCCCCTGATCGGCAACTCGCCGTACGAGAAGAGGTGGAACGACTTCTGACAGCGGGCTTCATAGAAGAAGTCAGATACCAATGATGGCTATCCAATGTAGTCCTCGTAAAGAAACCCAATGGAAGCTGGAGGATGTGTGTTGATTACACCAGTCTCAACAATGCATGCCCAAAGGATTGCTACCCCCTCCCAAAGGTCGACCAGCTGGTCGATGCAACGGTCGGACACGCTCGCCTCTCATTTATGGATGCCTTCTCGGGATACAACCAGATCAGAATGGCACCCGAAGACCAAGAACATACGGCCTTTCTCACCGATCAAGGGGTTTACTTTTATAAGGTCATGCCATTCGGATTAAAGAACGCTGGAGCTACGTACCAGAGAACAGTGAACAAGATGTTCGCCCACCAAATCGGACGGAACATGGAAGTTTACGTCGACGACATGATTGTAAAAAGCCAAGCGGCAGAAGCTCACCTTGCCGATCTGGCCGAGACATTCACCACGCTGCGCAAGTTCGGCATGAGACTCAACCCCGCAAAGTGTGCTTTCGGCGTCACCTCAGGAAAGTTCCTCGGGTTTATCATACACGAAAGAGGAATTGACGCCAACCCGGAGAAGGTCCAGGCAATCATCAATATGCAGTCACCTCAGACGATCAAAGACCGGTAGCGCCTTAACGGGAGGCTCTCCGCCCTGTCTCAATTTCTTGCCCGATCGGGTGATCGCTGCCTCCCCTTCTTCCGGGCGCTAAAGAACCCGAAGAACTTCCAATGGACGGCGGAGTGCGAAGAAGCCTTCGGACAAGTAAAACAACGCTTGGCCAGCCTACCCCGACTTGCCTCAGTGTCTTCCGAGGAGAAGCTCGGCCTCTACCTGGCTGCCTCCCGGCACGCAGTCAGTTCCGTCCTGATTAAAGAAACCTCCGGCGAATAGCTACCGGTCTACTACATCAGCCACGTCCTGAACGGGCCCGAGGAACGATACCCACCGATTGAGAAACTAGCACTGGCGCTTGTGCTGTCAGCCTGGAAGCTGCTCCCCTACTTCCAGGCTCACCCAGTGGAGGTCATCACCGACCAACCACTCCGGCAGATTCTGTCTAAGTTTGATGTTGCCGGGCGACTTCTCAAATGGGCGGTGGAGCTCGACGAGTATGACGTGCGATACGCGCCAAGAACTGCTATCAAAGCCCAGTCCGTGGTCGACTTCATCGCAGAATTAACTCAGATCGAGGACATGGGTAGAAACTTTACACATAATCAATTTACTTTTACTTACAAAAAAAAAGATCGAGGACATGGATCTCGAGCAACCTTCTGAAGGATGGGTCCTGCACGTGGACGGATCGGCCAACTCGAACGGCGCTGGCGCCGGGCTAGTGCTACTAGCTCCCGAAGGACGATCATTCGAGCGCTCCCTCCGCTTCGGGTTCCAAGCCACCAACAACGAGGCAGAATACGAGGCACTCCTAGCAGGACTCAGGTTGGCCCTCAAGATGCAAGTGGTTGCCATACACGTCCTCACCGACTCGCAGCTGGTAGCCGAGCAACTCAGCAGCGGATACGAGGCTCGGGACCCAATCATGGCGAAATACCTGGTGCAGGTAAAGAACCTGACAACCAAGTTCTCTCATTTTACATTATCTAATGTCCCCAAGGGCGAGAACGAGCGAGCCGACGCACTAGCTAAGCTGGCATTGAAGTCGGCCCCCGAAGCCCGACCCGAAGTCGAGGAGCTCCCTTTCCGTGCCATCGAAATTGCTGCTGCGGCCTTGGGCGACGCGTAGACCACATGGGTACAAGAAATGCTACGCTTCAAGCGGGATGGGACCCTTCCCCCTAACGAGGTTACGGCTCGGCGCCTACGCCGTAAGCAGGCGTGGTACTCCGAGATGGGCGGACAACTCTATAAGCGATCCTTCTCATGCCCTCTTCTACGGTGCTTGGATCCCGGCGAAGCTCGGTCGGTTCTGGCCGAGGTCCACGAAGGGGTCTGCGGGGAGCACATCGACGGACGAACCTTGGCGCACAAAATACTTCGCCAAGGGTAATACTGGCCGACTATGTGCCAAGATGCGAAGGCTTACGTGCAACGGTGCAGCTCATGCCAGGAGCACGCTCGCGCACCCCGGCGACCCGCGGTCCCGTTCACCCCCGTCGACTGCGCATGGCCGTTCGCATAGTGGGGGTTAGACCTGCTCGGACCTTTCCCACCAGCCCCTGGACAGCGGAAATACATCGTCGTGGGAGTGGATTACTTCACCAAGTGGGTTGTGGCCGAACCACTAGCGACGACCACGGAGCAACAAATAAAAAAGTTCGTGTGGAGGAACCTAGTGACTCGGTTTGGCTTGCCCAAAACCATCATTACGGACAATGGGCCTCAGTTCGCCAGCAGAAGATTTCGGGAATTCTGTGCAAGCCACGGGATCCAACTGAGGTTTAGCTCGGTAGCTTACCCTTAGACGAACGGGCTAGCAGAGGTAACCAATCGATCCATTCGAGACGGGCTCAAAAGAAGAGTATCTGCAGCCCGATCGGCTTGGACGGACGAACTCACGAGCGTCTTATGGTCATTGCGCACCACCCCCAAAACCACAACTGGAGAGTCCCCCTACAACCTCGTGTTCGGGACCGAAGCTGTCCTACCGCCCGAGGTAGCTATTCCCACCCTTCAAACAAGAAACTACGACGAGAGAACCACAAACGAAGGACTTCGAGCCGGCCTTGACATGCTCGAGGAACAGCGTGTCGACGCACACTTGAAGGCCCTCTCTTATAAAAGAGCTGTCGTAAGGGTCTACGACCGGAAGGTACGACCCCGACCAATTAAGTTAGACGACCTGGTCCTTCGCAAGACCGAAGTCAGCGACCCGACTCGAGCGAGGGGGAAGCTGGCCCCCAAATGGGAAGGACCTTATCGGGTCGTCGAGATAATCCGACCGGGCATATACCGGCTCACGACAATGGACGGCTCTTCTTTGCCAAGAACATGGAACGTCCAGAACTTTAAGAAGTTTTTCGTTTAAGGGAAGAGGAAGTTGGGCAACACACAAGAGAAGAAAAAATTTCTTTTATTTAAAAAAACCGAGGATTACAGGACTCGACCTTGACAGGACTCGAGGATTACAGAAAAAAAGAGAAGAAACGAAGATTACGGGACTTGACCTTGACTCAATCGAGCCGACCACCAAGAATATTACAAATTTCTACCGTAACCATCAGAACCCCCGACGCTATCGTCGAAGGGAACCTCATCCGACATATCTACGTCTAAGTCCTCGGGGTGCGAGGCAAAAGGATCCACCTCAACTTCCAGCCCGAGGTGGCGCGTTCTGAACCGACCTAGGGCAATCCGGTACCCGTACTCATAGGTGACCTGCCCCGACCGGACCAGCCCGAGCTGGAAGCCCAAGGATTGTTTGTAGTCCTCAATTATTTCCTTATCTTTTTCTGGCCGCTGATCCCGCTCAGCAGCCAGAGCCTTTGAGTCCCCCTTTGCCTCAGCGAGGGCCCCTTCCATCTTTTGAGTCAGGGTGACCGCCTCGTTCCGGGCTAGGCGAGCCTCGGTCTGTGTCACCCTTAGGAGCCCTTGGAGACCCTCCTTCTCCTCTTTAGCTGCCTTTGCCTCAGACTTAAGGCGAAGGACCTCCGCCTCCAGCGCCGAGGTATGCTGGTCGGCCGCCGCCGCCTCAGACTTGAGGCGCATCACCTTCGCCTCGAGCTCCGAGGAGTGCTACTCGGCTGCTGCAACTGCCTCCGGAGCTGCCCCCGCGTGGATCTATTCGAGCTGTTTAATAATTGTAGAATAATTAATTATTATATTTGACATGCTTCTGGGTAGTTATATGAATTGAGTATAATTCAATTTATTTTTGAGTGTAATGAGTTAACTTCGACTAAACCATCTCAAATCTTCACAACTCTACTAGAATATAATTCTAACAAAGATTTTACTAGCTTTTATTTTATTATAAATTTAGGAACTTTTTAATCAAATTTGATATATTTTTTAATGTGTTTTATGAACAAGTATATTAGTTAATTTTGAAGCGTAATGAGATTAACTTCGGTTAACCATATCAAACTTTTACAATTCTTCTAGAATATGATTCCAACAAGGATTATATTGATTTTTAATTTTATAAATTTAGGATCATTTTATATAAAAATTGATACATTTTTAGATATATCATTTGAATAAATATATCTTAGTTTATTTTTTTAGTATAACTAGGATTTTTTTGAAAAACTTATGAGAAGTTGAAAAAGGAGGAGGAGGTCTACATAAATTGTAAAGAGGGTGAAGGAGATGAGCAGGTATATTGTGACAAGGAGACGAATGAGGAGGAGGTGACAAAGAGAGAAGGATGGCGAGGAGGTGGAGAGAAGGGTTTATGGAATTTTGAATCGGTTCATTGATGAACTAGTCAATTCATTATTCTAAACCGATTTAATGAATTGATGAGTGCAAATTTGATATTTATAAGAAAACCAAAACCACCCCCGAGATAAAAACTGTTAGGATCAAGAGCACTAAGAGGGTGGGGGGGGGGCTGAATTAGTCCAGCGGAAAGCTTTTGACGATTAAAACAACGTTCGAAATCCGATTCCAACATAAAAGTCATTTCGCATAGATAATAACTTTGAAAGCTTACAGAAACATATTTGAAGTAAAGTAAGGAAGGTAATTTGCAGTTAAGATAGAAATCAGAATGTAAGCGCAAACTGAAATATGATGTTCGTACGATAAAACCGATTTTCGTCTTAACGTCGATTCAGAAAATACTTAACTAAGAAACACATTTGTAAATGAGCAGAAGCCAATAAGCTACTGAGGAGGTTTACAATAAAGATAAGATGCTCCAAGTAAATACAAACCAGAGAAGACGAGAGTTTATAGTGGTTCGGTCAATCGTGACCTACATCCACTCCTCCGATTCCTCTTCCATCAAGGCCATCGGCATCAACTAACGATCTTCCTTTACTAGGCGAAGATCAATCTCCTTCTTACACCCCTCTTCTCCTTTTACTGGGTTTAGGAGATAACCCTTACAAGCACTCACTCTCCTCTCTTAAACAGAATTCTAACACTTAAGCTAGAGGAAGGAAATTCTAGAGATTGCAGCAGCGTTTTCTCTCTTTTAATCTCTCTGTGCTTGTATGTTTTACCCAAGGATGGGAGGGGTATTTATAGGCTCCAAACCAGTTTGAATTCCGAGCTCAAAACTGTCATCTCCCGGAATTTCGGGTTTGACAGTTGCACCGCCTAACTGGGGCGGTTGCACCGCCTAGCAGAGCTCGGAGATTGAGCCTCTGGGCAGTGTCACCGCTTGTCAGGGGAGGTTGCACCGCTTGGCAGAGCTCGGAGACTAAGCCTCTAGGCGGTGCCACCACTTGTCAAGAGCGGTTGCACCGTTTGGCAGAGCTCGGAGACTAAGCCTCTAGGCGGTGCCACCGCCTGACAGGAGTGGTTGCACCGCCCAATCTCGCTCGGAGACTGAGCTCTAGCGGTGCCACCGCCTGTCAGGGGCAGTTGCACTGCCCAGTCTCGCTCGGAGATTGAGCCCAGGCGGTGCCACTGCCTGCCTAGGACGGTTGCACCGCTCAGCTTTCCTAGGAGACCCTTTCCTGGGCGGTGCCACTGCCGACCCTAGCGGTGCCACCGCCTAGTAGGAATTCTGGTCCGAATGGGTTGATCCATTAAGCCCAATTTGGGTCTATCAAGGGCCTAATTGCCCCTAGATTAAGTTAATGGGATCACCTCCCATTCCTAACTTAATCTACATGCTAACTACGATAATTCTTAAGACATTTACTACAGCTTGCTCCGGTGCGTCAATCGCTTCTTCCGGCGAGCTTCCGGTGAACTTCCGGCGAACATCCGACGAACCTCCGACGATGCTCCGACGGACTTCCGGCAAACTCCTAGACTTGCGACGATCCACTTGGCAAGTTCCAATGAGCTTCTTTTGGCAAGCTCTTGGACTTCTCGGATTTGTTCCCGCAGAACCTCCGACAACCGTCCGGACTTTCGTCGAGCTCTCGAACTCCCAACGTGATCATAGTCTTTGACTCCGGCTCAACTCCTACTGCATGTCTTACTTTCATCGTAGTTAATCCTGCACACTTAAAACAAAACTTCGATCGAGACAATTAATCCTAAGCAATTAACTAAGTTGTCCGGCATGTCATTGGTCCCTCGACGCTTCGTCCAATTCTTCGACGCATCGTCCTCTCCTGCGGCCTTTTGCCCAATTGGCCAGTTGACTCCGTAACTCCGATATCCTTGGCGCAACACCCGCTCTTCTTGGCCCGATGCCCAAGTCCACGGCCCGAAGCCTTCTGTCGATACGTCGACCGATACATCGGCCTGACGTCCAATCTTCTGACATGTTCCTCCGACACAACATGATTTTTCCTGCTTTAATTGTCTCATCCTGATCGAAGCATCCCGCGTCACTCAAAACGTAGATTAAAATATAAACACATATCAAGTGGTTTCATCATCAAAATACGAGATTCAACAAAAACAACTATGAGAGATATCATCATAAAAAAGATTACGATAAGAGGAGAAGAAAAATGAGGCGACAATGACTAAGTAGAAGGTAGAGGAGGATTAAGGTTTAGGAAATTCTGAACCATCTTAATGATTCGAACCAATTCGTTGATTCGAAATGATTCAAAAATTTATGATAGCAAATTTGATATTTTTGAAAAAGGTTCAACCCCATATATAAACTATTATGAGGGATGCCATGCGGTGAAAAATATCACGAGAATCTCTATTTGGTATAGTGCACATCTTTGTAAGTTGAATACGTTGGAGACTCCCATGAAAAGATTAAAATTGAATACGTTAGAGAGTCTTGCAAATATCATATATATTATTTAATGTACAAACTTATTCCAATTGACAATTCCACGTGTAACCAAGGAAAATATTTTTTGCAATTAATTCGTAATTTAAGGTATGCATCGATTGTTTACGAGCAACATGTGGTATGTCAATTAGAGATATATTTGTGTAAACGTGACCCTGCTTGAGCACTTAAACTGAAAACTTTTGACCTTGATACCATCTTATTCATCAATGTCATTGCATCCAAAGGTTAAACTTGTAGATGAGGTATTATCTTAATTTTTTTTTAAAAAATCTCTAATATGACAAATCTCTATCTCAATATCCAAAAATCAAAATATATTTGGAGGAGGAAAGTTGATAGGACCCTAGTAGAGTTGGGTCCTACTCTACCAAGAAACAACTAATAAAATCCCATGAGATTGTAATAAACCCCACCTAGCCGTCTCTATCCTATAAAGAAGAGTGACTAGGGTTTATATTTGGGCCTTTAAGCTTCCTAGCCATCGCCCCCTTTTACTATGCTGATTGGTTAGGATTGAGGGCAGAAGGAATAACTTACTTAAGAAGTAGCTCGTAGGACTAGGGTTTGGAGCCCTATATAAGTATGTAGCTTTCATTTCTTTGGGAATAAGATATATCTATAATTGTAGCCATTTGACCGACTTCTAGGAGTGTGGAACCCCTATAGCATTCCAAGGAGTGATCTCCCTCAAAGATCAATCTACAAAAAATTCCTCTAGAGTTCTATGAAAATTATTATTTGATCGATTTATATTTTAAGATGTTGAGTTTGATCGGCATCCCAAAAAAAGCGAGACATGTCACTCTTACTAGCTAAATTGGAAGGGTGATTCACAAATAATCTGATGTGGAAGAAATGAATTTTCAAATAGTTTTCATGTTGTGCATGCAGAGAAAACCATTTTTAAAGTGCCTAACACTAACAGCTAGGGAGGATTTATCATTCGCTTTTTGTTAGAAGAATATAGGATGCACTATTGATGTGAAAAATTGCCTCCGTCAAAGTGCCAGTAAATTCTTTTATTTTCTATATCTTCTTTAATGTATTACTTTGTATATCTATGATTTTCTTAATCATATGGGTCTCTTATCAATAATAGAAAATCTATTTAAATAAATACATTTTATTTAATAAATATATTTTCTTAATCATATTTTGCCTATTAAATAAATACGAATACAAGTCATCAGTGTCCATTTGATATATGGGCAATGAAATGTGCATCCTCTAATCACAAGTGAAAGAAGACATTTTATTTTCTTTAATTTTTTCTCTATATTGAAATACTCAGTTTCTTTAATATTTTGCCCATCCAAGATGATAATTTTCCTTAATAAGATATGCATATACCGAAAAAATTTGCTTGTATATTGAAAGTGCAAATTGACTTCAGAAGACAAAAAAGGTCTTTTAAAAGTTGTTTATTTGATTTGGAAGACTAAGAATTTTATTTGATTTTGCAAAGTCTTACAATTGGATTTCAACATTTGCAAAGTCATATTTTGTACTCACTTGTATTTTGTATTTTTTTTTCTCATTTATCTTAAGGATTGTTCGTACACATACTACTGTGTCATGAATTTAATCTTTCCATTCTTTCGAGCAGTAAATAGAAATTTTATTCCTGCAGAAACTTAACACTCATGCATCTTTTAATTTGCAGGATAACACTGGAGGTGTTGATTTCCTTATTAGGGCATGCATCCAAATTTCACGACTCACCTGCAGGGCGGAGCTTATGACAATGACACTTGGACTAGAGGTTGCTCTAGGGGAAGGAGTAACCCACGTAGAAGTTGAATCCAATGTTGAGCTTGCAATTAAAATCCTCAACAAAGAGGATTAGATCTATTTTGAGCTTGGCATTTTGTTTTCAGAAATTTTTGGTCATGTTTTTAGTGAGAAAAACTTGAGTGCTAACTGACTAGCACATTTTACGAAATCCACTAAATCATCTAGTATTTGGAAGGGATCATGACCACTAGAATATTTTAGGACATAAAATACCTAAGACATGTAACAACTAATTATGTTGTATCGAGATTTATCTAATTACAAGTTCACAAAAAAAATTAACAATACATAAGTAAAAGGCTTGCTAGTTCATACAACATAAATAACTTGATTATTAGAAAAAATCAATATACACTTGTCGTAGACAAATACAACAAATATTCTAGAATTCATTTTTCATTAAATGTGAGAACAAATTATTTTATCAAGTTTTATAAATATTTTAAAAAATATTCTATGTTGAAAATGTTTATGGGTACAGAGTTGTTAATATTACTTTCGATGGATTTACTAAGTACAACTTCTTTATTTTAAGCATTCTTAAATATATCATACCTCAAAGTATTAAGAATATTTTGTGCTTAAGATTATATTGGCATTCATATGCTTGATTTTAGGAAAATTATGGTTGTAAAAGGGATAATTCATATATCTCATTTCATGGCATGAGAAATATTTTGATGATGAAATAAATAACAATTATAACATGAAAAAGTTATCACTCAAGGTTAATGATTTAGGGCAAGTATAGTGATTGACATACTATAGTGATCATTTTATACTTTGTTCCATAATTTTCTTTTTGCTAATAACAAAAGAGGGAAGTATCTTAATAATGATTTAAAGTCCTCATGTTTTACTCGAGTTTTTCTTAATGTCTTACTTGATAGCTTACTCACAATTAGTTGAGTCTTTTGATTTATTTTATGAGATTTTAGAAAGTAAATATCATATTTCAAAACTTATTAAAATGACTTATTATAAAGTATCTTCGTGACGACCTACTCCTTTTATGTCTTACTCGACTATCTTGACTTTATTGATATCTTATATGCAATTATTGAGTCATGTGATTTACTTCATGTGTATTTTAAAAGTAAATATCATATTTGAAAACATGAAAATGACCTATCATATGATGAAATAAAAGTTAAACTTTTTTAATCATTTGTGTGCTCCTCCTTTTTTTAATGATAAAGGGGAAGAAATATCCAAAGACTTTGATTTATGAATCTCCTTTGTGTTCATGACTAATGTTAGATTTTATAACTTATCTTACTAATGACTTCGTGATGTTCATGGTTTTGACTTATGTTCTCAATAACTCGTGACTTATGAATTATGTTTCTTTTGAATTTACAGTGCTTATGATTAACGATTTATGACTTATCTCTCATATAACATTTGATATTCATGACTTATACTTGAATATCAAGTTTTGATAATGAAATCAATTGATGCGTTTATAGACTAATAAACATTGGAGATAAGTGACGTAGGAGAAATTTCGATCATGGACTTGAACAATCGAAAGACAAATCGTTGAAGCAAGAGAATCAAACGTTGGGCTAGAGAGTATCATGTCAAAGATTGGACATCGGGTCAGAGGATTGGTCTACGTGCCAAAGGATGGACTTCGTGCCATGAGTTCGGGCATTGGGTTAGAAGGATCGAGTATTGTGCGAAGAAGATCAGATGCTACGAGAGGTCAATATGCCGATGGATCGGGTAATACATCGAAGGAAAGGACGATGCACCAGAGGTTCGAATGAAGTGTCGGATTAAAAGATGACATATCAAACAATGTGCTGAAGGCTTCATGATTGTAATTAGAGTTGTTGAGTCTTGATCATAGTTGTTTAGAGTCTAATTGAGTTAGTTTTAGGGTGTAACCATGTTAACTTGATTAGGAGCCTATTGGGCCTGAACCAAGGTTGAATTGGGCCTATTGGAAGACCAATTCAATGATCTAGATTTGGGGCAAATGGTGGTACCACCCAGGTAAGCGATGGTATCGTTTATGAGTTGAAAAGTACGAGTTGTACTTTTTCAAAAATCCTAACAATAGTACCACTAGTGTCAGTGGTAGTACCGCCCAGGTTAGTAGTAGTGCCACCTAGCCAGGTAGTGGTACTGCTAGAGCATAGGTTTCTAGGCTTTGTTAAATGATGGTACCACCCGACGTTGTAACATCCCTCATTTTTGAAAATTTAGTAAAAGGTTTGTTTGTAAAAAATAAGGATTATTTAATAATTATTTTATATTAAATGATTAAATATTTATGGCTAGGGACCTAAGAGTAAATATTAGAAGTTTGATATAATTTATTTAAGATTCAGATTTAAGTTTTTTTTAAAAAAAAATTAGTGGACATGTGTCACTAGCTAACCTAATGGTGCCACCTAAATTTGCTCTAAGGATGACACCTAGCATTTTTCATGCATGCTTGCCACCTTGTAACTTTACAACCCTTGTGTTAACCAAAAGTAATTAAATAAGAGATTAAAGGAGAAACTAAATGTAACCTTTAGATACTGCAGCCAACGTTAGTTTAAGAAGAGAAGAGAAGGGAAGAAGAAGAAGAAGAAGAGGAATTGAATAAGAAGCTTTGATTGAGGTTTTGCATCAACTCCCCCCATTTGGGAATCAAATTTGCTTAAGGCAAGTGTTCTAACCTCTTCCTACATAATTCCTAATCTCTGTTTTCCTTTTAATTCTTCATAATGCAAAAGATTTCAGCTTAGTACCAAACCGTTCTTTCCTTTTGATACAAAGCCATGAATCTGAAATTTTTCGGTAATCTAACTTCTATACATTGTTTTGGATCTAACTTTTAGCACTAAACTCTGATTTAGGCAAAACCTATTCCATTTAAAATTAGACTCAAATATCTTTATTTTGACACTAAGATTGAATGATTTGGAGTTTAAATGCCTACTAAGACTTCTATTTCAATTAACCCTATAGATTCTGCAAAATAGGGACTGAAATTTCTGACCTTCTGTTACTAAATTGCTCATAACTCTCTAGAGAAAATTCTGAATTATACAAAGCTTAGTTCTTTGGAAACTAGATTCGCATAACTTTCTTTTGACACCTAGTTGGAAATTTTGAAGTATGTTTACCTTCTGAAACTTCTGTTTAAATCAATTCTATCAAGTCTGCAAAATAGGGATGATCAATTCTGACCTTCCTTTACTCTATTTATTGTAACTTCCTATTAAGAACTCAAAAAAAATTATAAATCTAAGTTCATCTGAAAATAGATTGAAACAGCTTTCCAATGACACCTATTTTTTATGATTTGGAGCATGCTTGGTCACTCAAACAATTCAGAAAATGTACCATTCAAATTCTGTCATAATTGAAAACTTTGTTGGGTTTTGCCTATTCAATTTTCTTCCTATTGGAAATATGATTTTTGTTAAATTCTTCTTCAATTGAGCTTTATATTAGTCCTTTGAAGTTCTTGTATTGTTCATCCTGAAATTATTTTATATCTGAAATTTATTATGTAATGCTTTGTTTGCATTTCCTTATTTGATAAAGGCACATGCATATCTTCGTTGTTCCGCTTGTGCTTCTGATATGTGTCAATGTTATTGTTCATACTACCCTTTTTGTACTCTGGTGTCTTGTGGGATATTGTGAACCTTTGCCAGAAATGGTAAAGGGAGTTATGCTTAGAGCCCGCGATTGCTCTGCCGACCCCATTGACTTCACTTAGACGTGGGTGGATGGAGCTCCCAAACGTGGGAGACTTATGCTTGGTGGTCATCCAGAAATGGATGGACCATATTATGTTATGATCCCACTTCACCTTCTATCTATTTGATATAAAATTCAGAGCTGACCTAGCACTTGGGCAGGGTGAGAGGGCTCGAGTAGGAAAGGGCTACCCGTGGATGGAGTCGAGAACTCATCACGGCGTGAAGCCACCACTGAGTTAATCCTCACATGCACTATGCTAGAGTACGACGTTTGAGCTTCTATTTCATATTTGTTCTTTGATATGTTCTGAAATGCTTCTTATGCTTCCAAAATATTTCCATATGCCATTGATACGTTCTGAAGCATTTCATTCACCATTGATATGTTCCGAACTGTTTCATATGCCATAGATATCCAAAATGCTCCTTACGTCTTTGTTATGCCTTGAAATTTTCATATGTCATCGATATGCTCCTTATATCAATGATATGCTCCAATTTCCTTTCTCCTATTGTTATGTCTAATGCCTATTTTTAAACGAGGTAAACCTTTGTGATTTTATATCAAATGAGATGACTTCAAATGAACACTTGTATTTCTGCTTTTGTTATCTTGATACTAAGCCTGCTTGAACTTCTCCTATCGCCATGGATATGTTAGTCGCTTGCTGAGCTCTTTATGCTTACCCCGTTACTATATAAGTTTTTCAGGGTAGCTTATTATGCACTGAAAAGCTAGAATTGGGTTGAGGCAGTGGAAAGCTAGAAGGTTTTGGGGCAAATCTTTCGTAACTAATAAGTTGATATTGTATAAGTTCTTTTGTGTGTATCAACGACAAATCTAGATTGATGTATCTTGTAAATATTTGGAAAGTACCTCTGTTAGGATCGGAGCGGCACTAAGAGGGGGGGGTGAATTAGTGCAGCGGATTAAAACTTCGATTTTAACAAAATCTTTCGTACGTTAAGAATGAAACTTGAGAAATTTAACTTGAAGGCGTATTCTTAAAGTTGCGCAGCAAGAGTAATAAGGAACTAAAGCAGTAAGAAGATTTGCAGTAATGTAAATGACAATAATAAAAAGCAAACCAGAGATTACGCCGATTTTTAGAGTGGTTCAGTCAAATGACCTACTCCACTTGCGAGGCCCCTCTTCGATGAGGCTCCCACCTTCCACTAGCAAGTCTCTTGAAATGGAAGGGTAAACACCCCTCTTACAACCTTTTACAAGCAGCTCAACCTCTTACAAATTTTCAATAAGAAAGAAGGAGGAGAACTCTCTAGCAAATTGAAAACAAGACTTGCTAAGACTTTCTAAGACTTTTCTCTCAATCAAAATGCTTCTCAAAAGTTGTAACCTCAGCTGAGATTTGAGGGGTATTTATAGGCCTCAAGAGGATTCAAATTTTGGGCTCCAAAATTTGAATTCTCTTAGGGTTCCCGGTGCTGGCGGTTCCACCGCCCAGCCAGGCGGTGCCACCGCCCAGCGCTCGGGTGCTGGACGGTGCAACCGCCCAGCCAAGGAGGTGTCACCGCCCAGCACTCGGGTGCTGGTTTCCGATTCATTGGTTTGGCTTATTTTTCGCCCAAACCAAATTTGACTTTGGGCCCAGTTGGCCCCTAACCAGGATATAGGATTATCTCTTAATCCTAATCCTAATTACAGGTGAACTACATAACAAAAACATCCTAAGCAAGTTTTTTAACCGCGAACGTCGAGTCTTGTTCCGGCGAGCTTTCCGACGAACTTCTTCCGACGGACTCCCTGCAAGCTCCCAATCTTTGTGATGACTTTAACGAGTAGCCGAGCCTTCTTGGTGATCTCCGCGAGCCTCCGACGATTTCTTCGGCGAACTTCCGACACGTTCCCGATTTCTTCTCGGACGGTTCCGGCAGCATCTCCGATGATTCTTCGGTCTCTTAAACGTCCATCGAGCTTGACTCCGGTATCCTTGCTTTATGTTTTCTGGTTATCGTAGTTAATCCTGCACACTTAACTCAATAATATGGATTAGATCAAATAACCCATCAATTGATTTTATCATCAAAATCCGAGATTCAACAATCTCCCCCTTTTTGATGATGACAATCAATTGATGACGGAGTTAAACGTAACTCCCCCTATCTATATGCCATATTATGAGAAGATAAAACACTTGAATTTCATCATTGAATTCAAGTATAAACCTATAAGCTCTAACCGTAGAACTTATCGTTATTCTCATTAAGCATAATGTAAATGCGAAACTTTGATGAAAATCATAAGTTAAATGATACTGGACGAGTTTCGCCACGATAGAAGATAAAGATTTTCAATATAAATTTCATGATATCAATCTTGTGATATTTTCAGGGATTTGCAAGTTATATAAGACATTTATATCACAAATTTCATATTAGCCATGCTATCGTTCTGGTGTAAGTCATCACTTCTCCCCCTTTGTCATCAACAAAAAGAGACAAGCCAGCTAATTGATGATCATAGAAAAAGGTTTAGCATTTATCAAGGTTCTTCATTCAAATTTTCCAGAAATAGTTTGTCCAAAAGACATCATCATCTATGCAGATTAAGACAGTAGTTTTCTAAAGGAAAGATCAGTTATCGTACAATCGATGACAAACATGAACTTGTTTTTGAACAGCAAACAGGACAGAATAAAAAGATACATCAATTTAATCCTTAGGAGGTAATCCACAGTGCTGATACATGATATCTATTTTTTCATTCATCTGTCGTAGTGTCTTCAAAATTTCAACTTGTTGATTCTGAATTTGTTCTTGCTGTGATTTGATCTGAGATAGCTCCGCCATAATGATATCTTCAGAGGAGGAAACAGGAGCTGAAGGTGCTGCTCCAAAGGGACTAGGAGGAGGAGATTCATTTCCCATAAGAATTGGTGTTTCGGGTTGTTCTATTTGTGTAGGAATTGGATCCGTTCTTCTAGGCTGCCTAACCCATATGCCATTGCTAAAAGTGCACCTAAGTTTTTTTAGCAGGTTTTTATTTATTATGTTATATCGATCATTTTGAATAGATTCTTCATTGGGTGGAATGCTAATGTCATAGGCATGAAGAATTCTAGTGATTAACCTCCCATATGGCAATATAGTATCCTTAGTCATAATTTCCTGCATGTGTTGGCGAATCAAGTACCCGAAACAATTATGCTGACCGGTCATAATCCAATACATGGTTCCTATCTCTAACTGACTTACTTCGTCAAGATGAAATTGTTTGGGGAATATGATGCTTGTGATAATGTGATGAAGAATTTTAGAGTTGAAAGGCATTAAGTGTTCACAGCTCTTGGGTAGGAAGTCAAGGTTTGGATTTGCAAAAATTGTATTCACGGCTTCGGAATAGGTTGCTCCTATTTTTTTGACGTCCCATTTACCTTTAAAATAGCAACCCCTATCTTTTTCAGTTATGCCAATTAGCTCACAAATGGTGCTGTCAAAAATTCTAATGGGTGTTCCTAGAATGTAAGTGCTTAGGCTATCATTGTCTTCATATAGGTTGGTATAGAACAATCTCACTAACCGTGGATAGATTGGTTCATCTATTTGTAGTAGAGGTAGAGCTTCTAGTTGAGCAAACCATTTAATTGGATCTAAGTCTTCTAGTTCATCCAAATCAATGTATTTTCCTTTATGGACACATCGTATTTCAAATTTTGGAAAGCTAAGGGCTACCTCTTTTGATCTAAAAAGGTCATGGTTATATGAATCTCCTTGAATCCTTATTCCTTTTGATCTCTTTGGAGCCATTTTCTAGACAGGATGATGATACCAATTGTTAAGAATAAGCAAGAGAAAGAGAAAAGAAAGGAGGGATTTCAAGAGTTACCTCGTGGAGATTATGTTGAGAGATGGAAGGCTTGGACCACCAAGAATCCTTCTCCAATGTGTCTAAGAGTTAGAATGAGGGTTAGAAGAAATTGGGAGTGGGTTTTGAGAACTCTCCCTTCGGGTTGGGGGCGGTGTCACCGCCGGCCCTAACCCTTTGGGTTAATAAGGGTCGCTCGGTCGGTGCCACCGCCAAACCGAGCGGTGCCACCGCCTGGCGCCCGAGCGCTCAGGCGGTGCAACCGCCAAATCTGGCGGTGCCACCGCTGGCATCCCGTGGAGGAAAAAAAAATTTTCTTCCTCACCCCTTTTTTTGTTTGCTTCCCTCAAGATAATAAGTTATATTTTAATGGATCATTTTGAGTTGAAGAAGAAATCAAATTCATAAAAGAAAGGAAAAGAACGAGTCATTTTTCGTGAATCTCATTTTAGGGACAATTTAACATGCCTAATTCCCTTCTAATGAATTCAAATTGATCTTCGTTCAGAGCTTTTGTGAATATATCTGCTAATTGATGCTTTGTGTCAATGAATTCTAGAACAACATTATTGTTAAGGACATGATCGCGTATGAAATGATGCCTAACGTCGATGTGCTTAGTTCTAGAATGCTGAATTGGATTTTTAGTAAGACATATGGCACTAGTATTATCACATTTTATGGGAATATTTTTAAAGTGAATTCCATAGTCTTCTAATGTATTTTTCATCCAAATGACTTGTGCACAACATGCACTTGCAGCTATGTATTCGGCTTCTGCCGTAGATAGTGCAACTGAATTTTGTTTCTTGGAAGTCCAAGAAACAAGTGCATGTCCTAAAAATTGGCATGTTCCGGATGTACTTTTTCTATCTATTCTGCATCCGCCAAAATCGGCATCCGCATAGGCTATTAAATCAAAATTTTCAGATTTTGGATACCACAATCCTAAATTTGAAGTTCCTTTAAGATACCTAAATATTCTTTTAACACTTTTAAGATGAGATAATTTAGGATTAGATTGAAACCTAGCGCAAAGTCCTACACTAAACATAATATCCGGTCTAGTCGCAGTGAGGTAGAGTAGACTACCTATCATTCCCCTATATGTTTTTTGATCGAAACTTTCACCATTTTCATCCATATCTAACTTAGTCGCAGTACTCATAGGGGTGTTTATTGCTTTTGAATTATCCATGTTAAATCGTTTTAACAATTCTAATGTGTATTTAGATTGGTTAATAAATATACCATCCTTAAGTTGTTTGATTTGTAATCCTAAAAAGAAAGTTAATTCACCCATTAAACTCATTTCAAATTCAAGACTCATACATTTGGCAAATGATTCACATAGTGATTCATCCGAAGAGCCAAACACAATATCATCAACATAAATTTGCACAATAAGAAAATTATTTTCAAAATGTTTAATAAACAATGTAGTATCAACCTTGCCTTTGGTAAAATTATTTAAAATAAGAAAGGAACTAAGCCTTTCATACCAAGCTCTAGGAGCTTGTTTTAAGCCATAGAGAGCTTTAGTCAATTTGAATACATGATTAGGAAGAAGAGAATTTTCAAATCCGGGAGGTTGTTCGACAAATACTTCTTCGGAAATAAAACCATTCAAGAAAGCACTTTTAACATCCATTTGAAATAGTTTAAAATTATTACTACTAGCATAGGCAAGGAGCATCCTTATGGCTTCTAATCGAGCCACGGGAGCGAAGGTTTCTTCGTAATCGATACCTTCTTCTTGGTTGAAACCTTTGGCCACTAATCTAGCCTTGTTTCTAACCACAATACTATTTTCGTCTTGCTTGTTTCTAAAGACCCACTTAGTACCTATGACTAAGTGGTCACTTGGTCTAGGAACAAGCTTCCATACCTCATTCCTCTCAAATTGGTTCAATTCTTCTTGCATTGCAATGATCCAAAAATCATCTTTTAAGGCTTCGTCAATGCATTTAGGTTCAATTTGAGAAAGGAAGGCGGCGTTAGCACAAAAATTTTTGAAAGAAGAACGAGTTTGAACCCCTTTTGATGTATCTCCTATAATTTGCTCTTTTGGATGAGCATCTACATACTTCCATTCTTTTGGTAAAGAAATTTCGGAAGAAGATGCATTCAAATGGCTATTTTGAGGAGAGGGTTCATTTAAATTCAAATTATCAAAACCAAGATCATTATCAAAATCATTTTTCTTTAAATCGGAAATTTCATTAAAAACTACATGAATAGACTCTTCAATTACTAAAGTTCTTTTATTAAAAACCCGAAAAGCTTTAGAAACGGAAGAGTAACCAAGAAAGATGCCTTCATCGGATTTAGCATCAAATTTTCCTAAAGCATCCCTTTCATTTAAAATAAAGCATTTACAACCAAAAACTTTAAAATAGGAGATGTTTGGTTTTTTGTTATTCCATAATTCATAGGGAGTTTTGGATAAGGATGGTCTTATTAGGACTCTATTCATGATGTAGCAAGCCGTATTTACAGCTTCGGCCCAAAAGTACTTAGGTAAACTTTGTTCATTCAACATAGTTCTTGCCATTTCTTGTAGGTTTCTATTTTTCCTTTCAACTACTCCATTTTGTTGAGGATTTCTTGGAGTTGAGAAGTTGTGATTGTACCCATTACTTTCGCAAAAATTTTGAAATTCACGGTTTTGGAATTCACCACCGTGATCACTCCGAATTGATGAAATCATGAAGCCTTTTTCGTTTTGAGTGAGTTTACAAAATTTAGAGAAACACTTGAAGCAATCACTTTTGTGAGCTAAGAAATAGGTCCAAGTATATCTAGAGTAGTCATCCACAATCACAAAAGCATATTTGCTTCCACCTAGACTTGTTGTATCAATTGGTCCAAATAAGTCCAAATGGATCAATTGTAATGGTCTAGTAGTGCTAATTTGATTTTTTGGTTTGAAGCTTGTTTTTATTTGTTTGCCTAGTTGACATGCATCGCATACTTTGTCCTTAATAAACTTTAAATTTGGAATTCCTCGTACTAATTCTTGAGATGAGATCTTAGATATTGTTTTCATGCTTGCATGGCCTAATCTCCTATGCCAAAGCCAAGCATCATCATTTACGACGGAGAAGCACATTTCATTACTTAGTTCATCAAGATTGATGGTATAGACATTATTTTGTTTTAAAGCAATCATAGTCATGTTATGATTTGGTTTTTTAATAATGCACATATTTGATTCAAATCTAACGATGTAACCTTTATCGCATAGTTGACTAATACTCAAGAGATTATGTTTCAATCCATCAACTAGTAAGACATCATCAATGGAAAAATTAAATTTGTTACCAATAGTTCCCTTGCCAATGATTTTGCCCTTGTTGTTGTCTCCGAAGGTAACGTACCCTTCTTCTTTGCTAGTGAGCATAGAGAAATGAGATGGATCTCCAGTCATATGTCTTGAGCATCCACTATCGAGATACCATCTCTTGCTCCTAGCTTGTGGGTTTGTCTACAAAAGAGGATGATTTTTAGGTACCCATTTGATTTTGGGTGCCTCAAAAATTGACCCACTAACTTTGTTATTTATGATTGAATTCTTTATAGTTCCTTTAGGAACCCATATTAATTTTTGTGAACTAATCTTCCTAAATGGGCATTTGTAGGCAATATGTCCGGATTTGCAACAAAAGTTGCATTTCATATAAGAGGAAACATGTAATGTAGGTCCTTTTATGAAAGTGGTAGGATTTTGATGCAATCCTTTTACAAATCCAATTCCATTTCTATTTGCGATGTGACCCTTGTGTGCAAGGATCATATCTAATCCTTTGCTACCAACCTTAAACTTGTTTAAGGTTTCCTTAAGAAGCAAATTTTCATTTTTTATTGCTTCTAAGTGCTCACACTTAGAGCATGGAGGAGTTTGAATATTATCAAACTTATCTTGTAGCAAAGCATGCTCTTTCTTTAAGATACTTAACTTCTTGCTAACAGTTCTACATTCATCAAATAATTCATGAAAAGCGATAGAGAGTTCTTCAAAAGATAAATCTTCATTAAGTAAATCACATACCTCTTCTCCTAAAACCATTAGCGCGTAATGAGCAACTTGCTCGGTGTTGGACTCCTCTTCTTCGGATGTGCTTGAATCATCCCACGTTGCCTTGAACGCCTTCTTCTTTGATGTCCTCTTTTTGGCTTGAGGACAATCGTTCTTGTAGTGTCCCGGTTTTTTGCATTCATAGCAAATCACTTGGTCCTTCTTTTGTTCAAATTTATTTTTTGTATTATTTTTAAATCTGTTCTTTCTTAAATATTTTTTAAACTTTTGAGTCAAAAGTGCAATGTCATTGTCACTGTCCTCATCACTTGATGTTCCTTTCAAGTGGTCTTCTTGTGATTTGAGTGCCATATCCTTCCTGTTCTTTGGAAGGGGGTTCTCGAGCTCGTCATGAGCTTGACATGTCATTTCGTAGGTCATTAGAGACCCAATGAGTTCTTCAAGAGGGAATGCTTTAAGGTCTTTGGCCTCTTGAATGGCCGTAACTTTTGGATCCCAACTTTTAGGGAGGGATCTTAAGATTTTAGTTACTAGTTCAAAGTTAGTAAAATCTTTACCAAGAGCTTTGAGTCCATTGATGACATCCGTAAACCGGGTGTACATGTCTCCAATGGACTCACTTGGTTTCATTCGGAAAAGTTCGTAAGAGTGCACAAGGATGTTGATTTTGGACTCTTTCACTCGGCTAGTGCCTTCATGAGTGACCTCAAGAGTTCTCCAAATATCAAAAGCCGAATCACACATTGAAACACGATTAAATTCGTTTTTGTCTAGTGCACAAAACAAGGCATTCATAGCCTTTGCATTTAAAGCAAAAACCTTCTTCTCCGATTCATTCCATTCGCTCATCGGAAGAGAAGATTTTTGAAATCCATTCTCGACAATAGACCAAAGCTCAAAGTCCATAGAAATGAGGAAGATTCTCATGCGAGTCTTCCAATATGTGTAATCCGACCCATTAAACAAAGGTGGTCGTGCAATAGAATGGCCCTATTGCATGCCGGAGTAAGTCATCTCTCTTGGGTATTAAACCAAATATGAGAGATAACCTTGCTCTGATACCACTTGTTAGGATCGGAGCGGCACTAAGAGGGGGGGGTGAATTAGTGCAGCGGATTAAAACTTCGATTTTAACAAAATCTTTCGTACGTTAAGAATGAAACTTGAGAAATTTAACTTGAAGGCGTATTCTTAAAGTTGCGCAGCAAGAGTAATAAGGAACTAAAGCAGTAAGAAGATTTGCAGTAATGTAAATGACAATAATAAAAAGCAAACCAGAGATTACGCCGATTTTTAGAGTGGTTCGGTCAAATGACCTACTCCACTTGCGAGGCCCCTCTTCGATGAGGCTCCCACCTTCCACTAGCAAGTCTCTTGAAATGGAAGGGTAAACACCCCTCTTACAACCTTTTACAAGCAGCTCAACCTCTTACAAATTTTCAATAAGAAAGAAGGAGGAGAACTCTCTAGCAAATTGAAAACAAGACTTGCTAAGACTTTCTAAGACTTTTCTCTCAATCAAAATGCTTCTCAAAAGTTGTAACCTCAGCTGAGATTTGAGGGGTATTTATAGGCCTCAAGAGGATTCAAATTTTGGGCTCCAAAATTTGAATTCTCTTAGGGTTCCCGGTGCTGGCGGTTCCACCGCCCAGCCAGGCGGTGCCACCGCCCAGCGCTCGGGTGCTGGACGGTGCAACCGCCCAGCCAAGGAGGTGTCACCGCCCAGCCAGGCGGTTCCACCGCCTGGCTTTCCGATTCATTGGTTTGGCTTATTTTTCGCCCAAACCAAATTTGACTTTGGGCCCAGTTGGCCCCTAACCAGGATATAGGATTATCTCTTAATCCTAATCCTAATTACAGGTGAACTACATAACAAAAACATCCTAAGCAAGTTTTTTAACCGCGAACGTCGAGTCTTGTTCCGGCGAGCTTTCCGACGAACTTCTTCCGACGGACTCCCTGCAAGCTCCCAATCTTTGTGATGACTTTAACGAGTAGCCGAGCCTTCTTGGTGATCTCCGCGAGCCTCCGACGATTTCTTCGGCGAACTTCCGACACGTTCCCGATTTCTTCTCGGACGGTTCCGGCAGCATCTCCGATGATTCTTCGGTCTCTTAAACGTCCATCGAGCTTGACTCCGGTATCCTTGCTTTATGTTTTCTGGTTATCGTAGTTAATCCTGCACACTTAACTCAATAATATGGATTAGATCAAATAACCCATCAATTGATTTTATCATCAAAATCCGAGATTCAACAACCTCTTGCGTTGGGATTTTGGGAATGTTAAAGTTTAAACTGTGTAATGATATAAACATGTAATACATGTTGGTTTTGTGATTGTATAGATTGCTACGCTTATGGATTTATGATGTGGTTATGGTTTAGTTGAGTTGGCTTTGGATTTTGTAAATCATTAAGTGATATTATAGTATGATTATAAACTGCACAGGTTTTATGAATTGAAAAAATTATAGATATGAATGACCTGAATGTTTTCTCAGTATCCTCAAATGTGTGAACGGATCCTGGAATGAATTGTTGTTGAATTATAATACAAAAAAAAGAAAAAAATTCAGCGAGGCGTGACAGACGTAGGCGGTAGTATCACCAGTACCCCAAAAACCTAGAGATTTGAATTTTTGGCTCCATTTTTGAAACTATTTGGGGTCTACAAATACCCCACGCATGCTTGCTTGATAAAGTAAGAAAATAGAAAGAATTCTTAAGGATAGAAGTTTGAGGATAGAAGTGTTATAAGCTCTCTTGAATAATATTGAGTCTTTTCCTCCTTGAGTTTAGAAGTCATTTCAACGGAGGTGTGAGATTTTGTTGCAAAAGAGAGGTGTGAAGATTCTCTCTTAAGCCTATGAAAAGGAGAAAGAGTTATAACAAGGGTAGTTGATCTTTGTCCATTAAAAAGATCGGTAGTGAAAGTTGGTAGTCTCGAGGGAAGAGGAATCGAGAATGTAGGTTAGGATGACCGAACCACTATAAATCTGGTTTGCATTTCTCTTTATACTTTTCCTTGCTATTACTAAGTTATTTGCTCACTACCCTTACTCACATTCTAGGTTATTTTTTGATTGAACTTTCAAATCAGAATTTTATTTTGAAAGCACTAATTCACCCCCCCCGCTTAGTGCCTTCACGATCCTAACAATTGGTATAAGAGCCTAGTTCTCTTAGTTGGTTTAACACCTAAGAGAGATTTAATGACTTTTTCTGACAATCAAGAGGGTCACTTTTTTACTTATCCTCCTATGTTTAATGGGACTGATTACACGTATTAGAAAATACGAATATAAATTTTCTTACTTTCTATGGATTTTGATATATGGAATGTTGTTGAGTTTAGTTTTCAAAAGTACTCTAAACCAATAAATGAATAGAATGATCTTGAGAAGAAAATATTTTCTCTAAATGCTAAAGTTATGAATGCATTATTTTGTGCTTTAGACAAAAATGAGTTTAATCATATTTATACATGTGAAACTGCACATGATATTTAGCACACACTTGAAGTTACTTATGAAGATACAAATAGAGTAAAAGAATTTAAGATTAATCTTTTGATAGATAGTTATGAATTATTTAGAATGAAGCTAAGCGAAACCATTGGTGACATGTACACCCATTTTACGAATGTTGTCAATAGTTTAAAAGCTCTTAGTAAATGTTATACTAATCTTGAATTAGTTAATAAAATTTTAAGATCTCTTCCAAAAAGTTGGGATTCAAAGGTAACTGCAATTCAAGAAGTAAATGACTTGAACAACTTTCCTCTTGAAGAACTCAGAGGATCATTAATGACATATGAAATAACTTGCAAGACATATGACGAGGAAAACCTTCCAAATACTAGAAAGGATATTGTACTTAGAACCAAAGAAGTCCACTTGAGCGAAAGCTCAAGTGATGATGATGACATAGAACTCTTTACAAGAAGATTTAAAAAGTTTATGAAAAAGAATAAGACTAATTCTACAAAACAAGAATTTAAGAATAAAAATAAACATAAAAATGATATAATAATTTGTTATGAATGTAAAAAGCCAAGACACTTCAAAAATGAGTGTCCACAACTGAAGAAGAAGTTGCTAAAGAAGAAGAAAGTATTCAAGGCAACATGGGATAAATTAAGTATATCGAAAGACGAACAGCAAACCAATGAAGATAAAGTGGCGAACTACGCATTGATGACTTTTAATGATGAGTTATGTAACTCACTTAAAATCTCTTTACCTTATGATGAAATTACTTGATGCATTTCATGATTTATATGATGAACTCAAAACAATCAGTAAGAAATATAAATTACTAAAAAGGGATCAAGTATCTCTCTTTAATGAATTTGATAAATTAAAAAATAAATATGATAATTGCTTGTTAACATTTTGCACTGAATGTGAAGAGTTAGACACATTTAAAAAGAAAAATATATTATTACAACAAACATTAGAAAATTTTAAAATTGGAAACAAATCATTAAACATGATTTTTGCTAACAAAGGTTATGTACATAGAAAGAAAGGAATCAGCTTTGTAAGTAGTAACACTCAACAAAAGCTAAATACATTTAAAAAAGGACCCACATTATATGTTCCTCCTAAAGTTAAGTGTAATCATTATGCTTATACATGTTTATTTTAAAAGTATAGCCCTCATAAATTAGTTTGAGTTCCTAAAGGAACTATAAATAATTTAATGCTAAAAGCCAAAAAAGATAGATCTAATCATGAAGGACCCAAAGTTAAATAGGTACCTAGAACAAACATATCTTTCGTGTATATATGTCTCCAAATAAGAGCTAGGAGTAAAAGATTATATCTTGATAGTAGATGCTCATGGCATATGACTGGAGATCCAACATATTTCTCAAAGCTCACTAATCGAAACAACATATTGTACTCGTGTTATCATATTTTATGGGAATGTTCTTAAAGGTGAATATTATAATCTTCTAATGTATTTTTCATCCATACAACTTGTGCACAACATGCACTCACCGCTATATATTCGGCTTCGGTTGTAGATAGTGCAACCGTATTTTATTTCTTGGAATACCAAGAGACAAGTGCATGACATAAGAGTTGACATGTTCCGGATGTGCTTTTTCTATCTAATCTACATCCAGCAAAATTAGCATCAGCATAAGCAATTAATTCAAAGTTTTTAAATTTTAGATACCATAATCCTAGATTAGTGGTTCCTTTAAAATATCTAAGAATTCTTTTAACTACTTTAAGATGAGATAGTTTAGGATTAGATTGAAACCTAATGCAAAGTCCTATGCTAAACATGATGTCCGGTCTAGTTGCGGTGAGGTATAGTAAACTGCCTATCATACCCCTATAAGATTTTTGATCAAAGTTTTCTCTACTTTCGTCAATGTCTAACTTAGTGGGGGTACTCATAGGAGTATTAATAGCCTTTGAATTATCTATATTAAATCATTTTAACAAGCCTATTATATATTTTGTTTGACTAATAAAAATACCATCACTTAGTTGTTTAATTAGTAAGCCTAAAAAGAAGGTTAATTCACCCATTAAACTCATTTCAAATTCTTGGCTCATACTTTTGGCAAATGATTCACATAAAGATTCATTCGTAGAACCAAAAATAATATCATCAACATAAATTTGAACAATAAGAAAATTATTCTCAAAATTTTTAATAAATAATATAGTATCGATCTTATCTTTAGAGAAATTATTTTGGATAAGAAAGGAGTTAAGTCTCTCATACCAAGCCCTTGGGCTTGTTTTAATCTATAGAGAGCTTTAGATAATTTAAGCACATGATTCAAAAAATTATCATTCTCAAATCTAGGAGGTTGTTCAACATAAACTTCTTCGGAAATAAAGCTATTAAGAAAATTACTTTTAACATCTATTTGAAATAGCTTAAAATTATTACTACTAGCATAAGCATGGAGTATCCTTATGGCTTCTAATTGTGCCACAAGAGCGAAAGTTTCTTCATAATCGATACTTTCTTCTTGGTTGAAACCGTTAGCTACTAATTTAGTCTTGTTTCTAACCACGATACCAAATTCATCTTACTGATTTCTAAAGACCCATTTAGTACTAATAACTAAATGGTCATTTGGCCTCGGAATAAGCTTTCACACCTTATTTCTCTCAAATTAATTCAACACTTCTTGCATTATGATAACCCATGAATCATCTTTCATGGTCTTGTCAGTGCATTTAGGTTCAATTTAAGAAAGAAAAGTGGTATTGACATAAAAATTCTTAAGCGAAGAACGAGTTTGAACCCCTTTTGATGTGTCTCTTATGATTAACTCCTTAGGATGAGCATCTACGTACTTTAATTCCTTAGGTAAGGATATTTTGGAAGAAGATGCATCCAAGTTGCTAGTTGAAGGATAGGTTCATTTAAATTCAAAGCATCAAAATTTAAATCATCATCAAACTCATTTTTTTTTAATTCAAAAACTTTGAATAAATTCTTCTATAACCGAAGTTCTTTTTTTAAAAATACTTTGTAAATAGAAGAATAGCCAAGAAAAATCTCTTGATCGTATTTTGCATCAAACTTTCCTAAGGCATCTTTTAAATTCAAGATAAAGCATTTAAAACCGAAAACTTAAAATATGAAACGTTGGATTTTTTGTTATTTCATAATTCATAAAAAGTTTTGGAAAGTAATTGTCTTACTAGAACCCTATTCATGATATAGCATGTCGTATTAATGGCTTCGGCCCAAAAATATTTAGGTAGGCTATGCTCATTCAACATGGTTCTTGTCATTTCTTGTATGTTTCTATTTTTTCTTTCTACTACTCCATTTTGTTGAGGATTTCTTAGAGTAGAGAAATTATGATTGTATCCGTTAGATTCATAAAAATTTTAAAAATCATAGTCTTGAAATTCACCACCGTGATCACTCCGAATTGATGAAATCATAAAGCCTTTTTTATTTTGAATAAGTTTACAAAACTTTGAAAAATACCTAAAGCAATCACTTTTGTGTGCCAAGAAGTATGTCCAAGTTTATATACTATAATCGTCCACAATTACAAAGGTGTATTTACTACCTCCTAGGCTTGATGAATCAATTAGTCCAAACAAATCCATATGGATCAATTGCAATGGTCTAGAGGTACATATTTGATTCTTTGATTTGAAACTACCTTTTATTTGATTTCCTAATTAACATGCATCACACACATTGTCTTTAACAAACTTAATGTGAGGAATACCTCTTACAAGTTCTTTAGATGAGATTTTAGAGATTAGTTTCATGCTAGCATGACCTAATCTCCTATACCAAAGCCAAGCATCTTCATTCAAAACCGAAAAACACATTTCATTACAAAGATCATCAATGTTGATACTGTATACATTATTTTATTTTAGGGCAATCATAGATGTGTTTTGTGTAGTTTTTCAATAATGCAAGCATTAGATTTAAATCTAATAATGTATCCTTTATAACATAATTAACTAATGCTCAAAAAATTATGCTTTTAAGTCATCAACAAACAACACATCTTCAATCAAAAATTTAGATTTGTTACCCATGGTTCCTTTGTCAATGATTTTACCCTTGTTTTATCTCCGAAGGTGACATACCCTTCATATAGGCTAGTGAGTTTAGAGAATTGAGATGGATCTCCGATCATATGCCCTGAGCATCCACTATCAATGTACCATCTCTTACTACTAACTTGTGATGGTAAACATTTCTACAAAAGAGGGTGATCTTTATGTAGCCATTTGACCTTGGGTACCTAAAAAATCGATCTACTCAACTTATCGTTTTGCATAGAGTTCTTTATTGTTCATTTAGGAACCCATATCAATTTATGTGGACTATATCTCTTAAGTAGACATTTATAGGCAACATGTCCAAGTTTGCAACAAAAGTTCCATTTGGTGTGGGGTGAACATGCAGGATAGGGCCTTTAACAAAGGTGGTTGGATTTTGGTGAGAGCAACTCACAAATCCGATTCTGCCTCTTCTATGAACGTGACCCTTATTGGCAAGGATCATGTTCAAGGACTTGCTACTAACCTCAAACTTTTCTAAGATTTCTTTGAGTATCAAATTTCTTTTTAAGCATTTCTAATTCATCATATTTTGTGCAAGGAGCTAAACTTTCATTGTGCTCAACTTTTAATTTATCAAAATCACTAACAAGAAAAGCATCCTCCTTTTTTAATAACTTATATTTTTTATTAACGAACTTACATTCATCAAATAAATCATAAAAATCAAATAAAATGCTTACCTCATCTTCGATAGTCATTAGTGCATAGTGAGCAACTTGTTCGGTGATGGTTGGCTCCTCTTCTTCGGATGCACTTGAATCGTCCCAAGTTACTTTAAGACTCTTTTTTTTCTTTGGTTGCTTCTTCTTTGCTTAGGGACATTTGCTTTTGAAATGTCATGGCTTCTTGCATTTGTAGTATATAACTTGTTCTTTCTTTGGTTAAAAATTATTTTTAGAGTCAATTTTAAATTTGTTCCTTTTTATAAATATTTTTAACTTTCTTGTAAAGAGTGCCAAGTCATCATCAGAGTCCTTATTACTTGAATTTTCTTTCAAGTAATCTTCTTGAGTTCTTAGTGTCATATCCTTCTTGTTCTTTGGAAGGTTGTTCTCAAGCTCTTCATGAGTGTTGCAAGTTATCTCATAGGTCATTAGTGACCCAATAAGTTCTTCGAGAGGAAAATTGTTTAAATCCCTAGCCTCTTGAATGATTGTTACGTTAGGGTCCCAACTCTTTGGAAGGGATCTCAAGATTTTATTAACAAGTTCAAAGTTCGAAAAACATTTGCCAAGAGCTTTTAAACTATTGATAACTTTCGTAAATCGGGTGTACATGTCGACAATAGTCTCGCTTGGCTTCATCCCAAGTGGCACCACCCAGACCACCTGGGAGACTGGGTCACCAGGTGGTGCCACCGTTGGCCCTGGTGGTGCCACCGCTGGCAATGACTTCAGGTGCTAAATGAGCTTGTTCAATTGGCCCAATTTAGCCCTATTAAGGGCCCAATTGGCCCCTAACTGAGTTAGTATGATCACCTCTCAATCCTAACTCAACTTAAGGTCTAACAATAATAATTAAGATATTTAACAAAGCATTCTTTTTCCGGTACATCAATTGATCTTCCGGCGATCTTCCAACAATCTCTCGGTAATGTTTCGGCGGACTTCCGACAAGCTCCTGGACTTCACGATGATCTTCTTGGTGAGTTTCAACAAGCTTCTTTGGTAAGCTCCTGGACTTCTCGGTTAATTTTGACAGAACTTCTAATGAACGTTTGGATTTCCGACGAAGTCTTGATCTTGACTCCGACTCATCATTTGCTTCATGTCTTACTGCTATCGTAGTTAATCTTGCACACTTTTCTCAACAGATAGATTAGATCACACAATTTACCAATTGATTTCATCATCAAAATCCAAGATTCAACAGAAATCTTGTTTGATGTTTTAATGATGTAATGAAAATATTAAAAGGTTTGGTATAATGCTTGATGACTTTATATTATACATGAAGATTTAAAGTAATAATGATTTGAAGTACTACATCTTGATGATTTTGTTGAATATCGGATTTTGATGATAAAATTAATTGGTAAATTATTTGATCACATCTATATGTTGAGAAAATGTGTAGGATTAACTACGATAGCGATCAAGGCATAAAGCAAAATGTGTTAGGAAGAGTCAGCACTAAGGGGGAGGGGGGGTGTGAATTAGTGTAGCGGATAAAACACGTCGATTTGAAAATCTTTCGTACGATAAAAACTAATTTTGGAAATATGAGTTTAACTTGAAAGCTTACGGAAGAGTGTAATTAGAAGGTACAACAAGTAAGGCAGTTTGCAAGGAAGATAAATAGCAAAACAAAAATGCAAACCATTTTATAGTGGTTCGGTCGTCGTGACCTACATCCACTCCGCCGATTCCTCTTCCGTCGAGGCCACCGACATCCACTAACAATCTTCCTTCAATGGGCGAAGATCAACTACCCTTACAACTCAATTCTCCTTTTGACAGGTTCAAGAGAGAACCTTTACAACTCCTACAATCTCCTCTCTTAAGCTTCTTTAACACTTAGAGTTTGAGAGGAGTTCACACAAGATTACAACAGTGTTTTCTTCCTTTTTCGCTCTCAATTGTTGTGTATGTTAACCAGGGATGAGAGGGGTATTTATAGGCCTCAAGTGGATTCAAATTTAGAGCCTAAAAAGATTTCATCCCAGGTTTCCCGGGTCCTAGTGGTACCACCGCCTATAGCACTAACACTAGGCGGTACCACCACTTGGGAGATTGAGTCTAGGCGGTACCAACACCCAGACTGACGGTACCACCACCTGACACAGTCTCAGAGACTGTGCCACGACGGTGCCACTTGTTGGGTCACTGTTTGGACCTTTCACTTGCCCAACATAGTCCATACATGGGCCCAACTAGCCCCTAATTGGGTTGGCCTAATTTCAATCCCAATTATGTGCTAACTATAAAATTTAAGGCATACGTTAAACAAATCCAGTCCAGTTAGTCTAGGTTTCTTTTGGCGTGTTGGGAAATCTTGGGGGCGACATCACATGCGCAGCGGAAGAACAAGAAAACAAAATCCCCGATTCCCAAAAAGATGTTCGTCGTCGTGCGAAGATTGGTGCGCAAAATCCGCGAAACTCAAAACTGCATATAGAGTAGATTGTGTTACCTAGGGAGATCGTATATCCCTGTTTCCTTGCAGATCCTTAGGAGAGGGTGAAGGAGGTCAAGCGTCCTCCTCTCTAGCGGTGATCCACACAGTAGGGTTGCGATGACGCTCCTCAAAACTCCAGGCCTACTCTGAGTTGGAGAGGGAGAGGAGAATAGGAAAGGCAAGCAAAGACTCTAGCCTATGGGGCTCTGAATTCCTCCTATTTATAGAGCTCCAATGTCAAACCTGTTGAATCTCGGATTTTGATGATGAAACTAATTGATTGTGTTTAAATGTTTGACTACATTTTGAGTGATACAGGTCTACTCGATCAGGATTAGACAATTAACGCAGGAGGAATTGACGTTGCGTCGGAGGAGATCACGTCAGGATATTGGATGGCAGAAGGCTTCGGGCGTCGGGCATCGGGCCAAGGAGAGCGAAATTGCGCCAAGGATATCGGGGTTGCGGAGGTCAACCGCCGATTGGGCAACAAGCTGCAAGAGAGGACGATGCACCGAAGAATCGGATGAAGCGCCAACCAATGACGTGCCGGGCAACAGAATGTCAATTTGCGTTATAATAATTGTCTAGATCGGAGTAGAGTGTTTGCTTGTGTGTGCAGGATTAACTACGATAACCAAAAAACACAAAGCGAGAATACCGGAGTCAAGTTCGATGGACGTTTAAGAGTCCGAAGAATCGTCGGAGATGCTGCCAGAACCAACCGAGAAGAAATCGGGAACCTGTCGGAATTTTCGGAAGTTCGCCGAAGAGATCGTCGGAGGTTCACGGAGATCACCGAGAAGGCTCGGCTACTCATTAAAGTCATCACAAGTTCGGGAGCTTGCTAGAAGCCCGTCGGCAGAAAGTTCGTCGGAAAGCTCGCCAGAACAAGACTCGACGTTCGCGGTTGAAAATTTGCTTAGGATGTGTTTTGGTTATGTAGTCCACTTGTAATTAGGATTAGGATTAAGAGATAATCCTATATCCTGGTTAGGGGCCAACTGGGCCCAAAGTCAGAGTTGGTTTAGGCTAAACCAGCGAACTAGAGAGCCAAGATTGAAGCCCAACTAGTGGCTGAAAACACTGTAGTCGGGCTGAAAACACTGTAGTCGGGCTGAAAACACTGTAGGCGGTGGCACCGCCTAGCTGGGCGGTGGCACCGCCCACCACCCGAGAGCTGGGCGGTGACACCTCCTGGCTGGGCGGTGGCACCGCCCAGCACCCGAGCCCTGGGCGGTGGCACCGCTTGGCTGGGCGGTGGCACCTCCAACAGCGGGAACCCAAAGAGAATTCAAATTTTGAAGCCCAAATTTGAATCCTCTTGAGGCCTATAAATACCCCTCAAATCTCAGCTGAGAGAACAACTTTTTGAGCAGCAAGTGTTTGAGAGAAAAGCCTTAGAAAAGTGTTAGCTTGTCTTGTTTTCAATTTGCTAGTGTTCACCTCCTTCTTTCTTGTTGAAAATCTGTAAGAGAGTGAACCGCTTGTAAAAGTTGTAAGAGGGGTATTTACCCTTCCATTTCAAGAGACTTGCTAGTGGAAGGTGGGAGCCTCATCGAAGAGGGGCCTCGCAAGTGGAGTAGGTCATTTGACCGAACCACTCTAAAATCGGCGTGATTCTTGGTTTGCATTTCATTATTGCTATTTACATTATTGCAAACCTTCTTATATGCTTTAAGTTCCTTATTACTTTTGCTGCACATATTTAAGAATACGTTTTCAAGATTAAAGCTTTTCAAGTTCCGTTCTTATCGTACGAAAGTTTTTATTAAAACCAAAGTTTTAATCCGCTGCACTAATTCACCCCCCCTCTTAGTGCCGCTCCGATCCTAACAATTGGTATCAGAGCCACGGTTTTCTACTTTGGTTTAACACCCAAATAGAAATGGCTCTTTATGGCTTTCAAGAGGGTCACTCTCTCATTCGTCCTCCCTTTTTCAATGGGACGGACTACACTTGTTGGAAAACTCGAATGAGAGTTTTCTTACTTTCTTTGGATTTGAATTTATGGGACATAGTCGAAAATGGATTTGAAATGTCTTCTCTCCCAATGAACCATTGGAATGATTTGGAGAAGAAGATGTTTTCTTTAAATGCAAAGGCTATGAATGCCTTATATTGTGCACTTGACAAAAGTGAATTTAATCGCGTTTCGATGTGTGACTCGGCTTTTGATATTTGGAGAACTCTAGAGGTCACTCATGAAGGCACTAGCCGAGTGAAAGAGTCCAAAATCAATATTCTTGTGCATTCTTATGAACTTTTCCGGATGAAACCAAGTGAGTCCATCGGAGACATGTACACCCGGTTCACGGATGTCATCAATGGACTCAAAGCTCTTGGTAAAAGTTTTTCTAATTTTGAACTAGTCACTAAAATCTTAAGATCCCTTCCAAAAAGTTGGGATCCAAAAGTTACGGCCATTCAAGAGGCCAAGGACCTTAAAACATTCCCTCTCGAAGAACTTATTGGGTCTCTAATGACCTACGAAATGAACAATGTGGCAAAAAAGAAACTCGAGAACAACCTTCCAAATGATAGGAAGGATTTGGGACATAGAACACATGAATACCACTCGAGCATAAGCTCAAGTGATGGTGAACTTAAACTACAAATGAAACAAAAATTAAAAAGCAAAAAGAATGGAACTACTTGCTTTGAACGCAAGAAGAACAAAAGTTGGGATGAATTGAGCTCTTCCGAAGACGAGGAGAAAATCAAGAAAGGCGAGGTGGCAAACTATGCCTCACCCTCTTTCAACAATGAGGTAATCAAAATCCCACTAATTCATTTCGAAATTACATAATACTTTCTTGAGTTATTTTTAATTTAGTTTAGGATTAATTTTCTTGAAAATTGCTTGTGTTATGTTAATGCAATAAAATGTTAGATATAAATATAATGCTTATACACCTAGTAAGATTAATCTTATATATGTGCTTGAGAAGCAAGAATTTGTACTTTGACGATTTCCATATTGATTTTCAATGTCGATGCATGACTTTTGAATGGAAGGTTTTATGATTTTTTTTATGAACCTTATCTTTGGTTTTCAAACATGATGTATAGTTTTGACATAAGAACAAAAATTTGAAGCATGCTAATATAAAGTCAATCATATAAAGTAAAACTAAAGAAATTTTAAATATCTATAAGAATCATTCAAAATTATGTTCAATAAAACCTTACTTGATGTTGTAATGAAACTATTGAAAGTTTTGATGCTATGATTTGATGATTTTATGCATGAGATTGTAAAGTTATACATGATGATTTTTTGGTCTTGATGGTTTTTATGACAAAATTCATTTTTCGATCCTAAATGTTGATGCACATTTTTATCTAGCATAAATGACATGAATTTAAATAACTAAAAAGAGAAAAGCATTGTTCTTGAAAATTATTTTTCTCTATCTTGTTGATTTATATGAATCCCTTGAAAATGATTTTGGTTTGATGATTTGAATTACAAATGAGTTATATCAAAATCATGATATTGATTTGACTTGAAGTAATGAGTTGAAATCATTTTTTTTGAATTATGTGTTGCACTTTTTTATCTTGATGATCTTTGATTTTTTTTTGTTTTAAAACGATGATGCATGGATTTGAAAGAAAAGGAGATGCATGCATGGAATCAATCAATAAGTTGAAACAAAAGGAGGAAAGATTTTTTATTGAAAATTTTCTTTTTCTCTATCTTATTGATTTATACCTAAGAGACCAATAAAATTATTTATGTCATTTTGAATCTCTTGAAAGAAATGTTGAGATTTTGATGATTTAGACGATTTGAATTTGAATGAGTTTTATCTAAAATCATGATCTTGATTCCGTGATATTTACAAATTAAGATTTATTATGAATCAAGATTTTTCATTAATCGATCTCCTAAGATTTTCTTTTGATTATTAATGAGTAGGTTTTTCAAAAAGAAATCATGTCTTCTGGTATTCACATGTTCTAATCCTTCATGATAAAATTTTTATGTAATTCCTTATATTCATGAAATGTTTATCTCATCACCAATTATTTTCTTCTTGATATTCCTTATTTGGTGATATAAAATCATGCATGAAATACTCTTGAGATTATTTTGATGCATACAAATGAAAAGTTATGATCATGCATGGTAGGATGCAATTTGACAAATTAATACCATTATGATTTGAAATACTTATAATTTGGAATGATGCATGCAATACTTATGCCTTTTATTATGATAATATATGTGATGTATTGCATATGATGTGAATCATGAATGCTTTAAATGATAAATGTCTTGATATCATGATTGATGATTTTGTTCTATGCATAAGATTTTTAAAATTATGCATAATGAATCTTGTAATTTACAGATTATCGATTTTCTTTTTACCATAATGAAAGTGCCTTATTGATCCTTGTCATAATAAATCTAGCACTTTCGGTTTTAAACATGATACATGTTTTTATTTGACATAAAAAAAAGGGAGGCATGCTTGAATGAAATAAATTACATGAATTGAAGCAACTAAAAGAGAAGAACATTTTTCTTCTTGAAAATTATTTTTTCTATATTATTGATTTTGATGAATCTATTTGTATTATTTTTATGAATCTCATAGATTATGAAAATGATTTGAATTTAATGGATTTTATTGAAATCATGATCTTGATTTCTCACAATTTTCTATTGAATGAATCAAGTTTGTTTTCTATTTAAAAGGATATTTATCAAAATTTTCATGGTCTTTTAGTATTCATGATATTGATAATTATATTTTGAAACTCTATGTAAATCAAGATTCTTCATCATGATTCTCTCGTTTTATAAAAGAGGAGATGTTCTATGTGAATCATAAGATTTTATATGCATGAATTGAGATTCTTTTTGCTATTAACTAGCAAGAAACTTGTTTTTGTAAACCATGACATGCTACTTGACATCTTGATAATTTATAACTTGAGTTTTCTTTTTGAATCAAGATTGTTTCCTATCATGTTTTCTATCTACAAAAGAAGAAATTTGTCAAAAATGTTATATGTCTTTTGACATTCATTTTTCATCTTTATTATTTACCCTTATCATGATTTGAATATTATAGTAAAGAGAAATGAATTACATGATTGTATTGTTATTCCCTTCTATTTGACACTGACAAAGGGGGAGCAAAACTTGCTAGATAGCAAATTTGCTAGCTTGCACAATTTGAAAAGAGGCAAAATAGTCCATCTTGCACATCTCAAAAGATGTAAAATTTTGCTAACTTTTTATGTGCAAAAGTTGATAGCTTGTATACTATAAATTTGCATACCAAAAATACAATCTTGTTTATCTCAAGATGCAAAACATACTAACTTGCACTTTGCAACGGAAGCAAAATTGCTAGCTCAAACATTGCAAAGGAAGCAAAAATTTGCTAGCTTACAATTTGCATATTTCAAGAAGCAAGAGTTGCTTTCTTGAACATCTCAATATTGCTAGCTTGCATGATGTAGAACTTGCTATCTTGAACATTACCAAAAGTGCTATCTTATATGCTGTAAAACTTGTATATCTAAAACTTGATAGCTTGAATGTCCCAAGCATGATGCATTACTTGCTAAATTTTCTATCTTCAAAATTGCATGATGATAAAAATTTAATATTATGTTTTTCATGCAATGGTTTGAACCCATATAATAAACACATAAGAGTAGCTACTTCTCCTTTTTGTTGATGACATAGGGGGAGAAGTATATTGATGACTTCATGCATTGAATTAAATATTTTATATATTTGCATGATAGTTTAAATGTTTTTCATAACATGTGATGAATGTTACTTGGATTTGGGATAATCCAAGTGTTCTATCAATGGCATATTGATAGGGGGAGTTTAGTTAAACTCCGGGGAGTTAAGGTTAACTCCGTTAGTCATCAATTAGTTGTCATCATCAAAAAGGGGGAGATTGTTGAATCTCGGATTTTGATGATGAAACTAATTGATTGTGTTTAAATGTTTGACTACATTTTGAGTGATACAGGTCTACTCGATCAGGATTAGACAATTAACGCAGGAGGAATTGACGTTGCGTCGGAGGAGATCACGTCAGGATATTGGATGGCAGAAGGCTTCGGGCGTCGGGCATCGGGCCAAGGAGAGCGAAATTGCGCCAAGGATATCGGGGTTGCGGAGGTCAACCGCCGATTGGGCAACAAGCTGCAAGAGAGGACGATGCACCGAAGAATCGGATGAAGCGCCAACCAATGACGTGCCGGGCAACAGAATGTCAATTTGCGTTATAATAATTGTCTAGATCGGAGTAGAGTGTTTGCTTGTGTGTGCAGGATTAACTACGATAACCAAAAAACACAAAGCGAGAATACCGGAGTCAAGTTCGATGGACGTTTAAGAGTCCGAAGAATCGTCGGAGATGCTGCCAGAACCAACCGAGAAGAAATCGGGAACCTGTCGGAATTTTCGGAAGTTCGCCGAAGAGATCGTCGGAGGTTCACGGAGATCACCGAGAAGGCTCGGCTACTCATTAAAGTCATCACAAGTTCGGGAGCTTGCTAGAAGCCCGTCGGCAGAAAGTTCGTCGGAAAGCTCGCCAGAACAAGACTCGACGTTCGCGGTTGAAAATTTGCTTAGGATGTGTTTTGGTTATGTAGTCCACTTGTAATTAGGATTAGGATTAAGAGATAATCCTATATCCTGGTTAGGGGCCAACTGGGCCCAAAGTCAGAGTTGGTTTAGGCTAAACCAGCGAACTAGAGAGCCAAGATTGAAGCCCAACTAGTGGCTGAAAACACTGTAGTCGGGCTGAAAACACTGTAGTCGGGCTGAAAACACTGTAGGCGGTGGCACCGCCTAGCTGGGCGGTGGCACCGCCCACCACCCGAGAGCTGGGCGGTGACACCTCCTGGCTGGGCGGTGGCACCGCCCAGCACCCGAGCCCTGGGCGGTGGCACCGCTTGGCTGGGCGGTGGCACCTCCAACAGCGGGAACCCAAAGAGAATTCAAATTTTGAAGCCCAAATTTGAATCCTCTTGAGGCCTATAAATACCCCTCAAATCTCAGCTGAGAGAACAACTTTTTGAGCAGCAAGTGTTTGAGAGAAAAGCCTTAGAAAAGTGTTAGCTTGTCTTGTTTTCAATTTGCTAGTGTTCACCTCCTTCTTTCTTGTTGAAAATCTGTAAGAGAGTGAACCGCTTGTAAAAGTTGTAAGAGGGGTATTTACCCTTCCATTTCAAGAGACTTGCTAGTGGAAGGTGGGAGCCTCATCGAAGAGGGGCCTCGCAAGTGGAGTAGGTCATTTGACCGAACCACTCTAAAATCGGCGTGATTCTTGGTTTGCATTTCATTATTGCTATTTACATTATTGCAAACCTTCTTATATGCTTTAAGTTCCTTATTACTTTTGCTGCACATATTTAAGAATACGTTTTCAAGATTAAAGCTTTTCAAGTTCCGTTCTTATCGTACGAAAGTTTTTATTAAAACCAAAGTTTTAATCCGCTGCACTAATTCACCCCCCCTCTTAGTGCCGCTCCGATCCTAACAAAACCCTAATGGGTCCTCCCCTAGTGGGTATTGGATCTACATCCAATAAGACAAGGGCTCGTCGGATATCTCATATCCGAACCTCTACTCATCGCAATGCCTACCATATGTGTGTGACCCTCTAGGCCCAATATCGAGCTGGCCGTGAGTCATACCTATCAGAACTCCTTCTAACTCAGTGAATTATTATCTCTCTAATAATTCACTTGACTCATCGACTACGGATGTACTAGGCCACTACGCCGTAGTCCCTAGACGATACAGGGGAATCCAATCCATTGGACATATCTGTCCTCAGTTACCGTGTACCTATAGTCCCTCATCCATCTAATATCCCAGAGACCGTATATCGAGTATGGTGCTGTCAGACCCATACGGTTTCTACTCGAGTCTCGCTCTAATCGGATTCTCCCGGAGAACTCTTTCTCTCTCAACCCGAATGACCCTGGCTAGGGATTTGTCTGAGCAAGAACACATGGGATATTCCTCTCATGACGTCGAGAGTGGATGATCCTCTATCGACACTCAATAGCCCTCGTAAGGTCGACTACCACTCCCAATGACCAGTTGTACTAGATCTGGGACAGCCAAACCTATAAGTCTGGTATCAAAGAGTGGAGCACTCATACTGGACATCCTTGGTGTCTCAAGTCTAAGGACCAAATACACCACTAGGACTACGGAATCGCTGTCTGACAATAAGGCATCATCAACCATCCAACATTCCGTAAGCGGATCAATTAGTGAACTCATTCTCCAATGAGCACCTGTACTGTATCCCTAGTGTCCCTATATGAGCAGCTATAAGACCAGCTGCATCCATCATATGGACGAGTATATAGCACACCAGTCTATCCGGTTATCACGATGTCCCTCTCGAGTAACCTATAACCGGGATTATTTAGGATATGTGTTTAAAGGTGAATCGATCTCATTATCGTGATCTCATCACGATCCGATTCCCATTGCACAAATCTAAGGACATCACAATATATATATATATATATATATATATATATATATATATATATATATATATATATATATATATATATATATATATATATATATATATATATATATATATATATATATATATATATATATATATATGCATTTATGCAATAGTTATAAAGTGATATACGCCAAAATATAATAAGTAAAAAGATTCTGTATCAAGTCACACGTGCCATCACTCACGTGATTGGCTTGCCAGGCACCTATGACTAGCAATCTCCCACTTGACCTAAAGCCAATCACCTATGTGTCTGATCCCCATTAGACCCCTATGACGCTCAAAGACAATATGAGACAACGGCTTTGTTAGTGGATCTGCAATGTTATCTTCGGATGGAACTACTACTACATCTTCTCGGGTTTCGATCTCTCTGATAAGCTGGAACCTCCTCAGAACACTTCTGATGAGACCCGGGTTCCCTTATTTGAGTAATCGCCCCATAGTTGTCGCAATATAAGGAAATTGACTTCTCGCTATCCGTAACGACTCCCAAATCTGTGATGAACATCTTCAACTAGACTCCCTCTTTTGCTACATCTGATGCGGCAATGTACTCCGCCTCTGTGGTGGAGTCAGCAGTGGTATCTTGCTCGGAACTCTTCCAGCACACTGCTCTTCCATTCAAGGTGTACACATACCCTGAATTCGACTTGCTATCATCGACATTAGACTGAAAACTTGAGTCAGTGTAGCCTTCAACCTTAAGGCTATTACCTCCATATACTAGTAAAAGATCCTTAGTCCTTCTCAAGTACTTAAGGATACACTTTACTGCTTTCCAGTGCTCCAAGCCTGGATCCGCCTGATACCTGCTCGTGACACTCAGAGCATGCGCTATATCAGGCCTAGTACATAGCATGACATACATGATAGACCCTATTGCTGAGGCATAAGGTATCATATCTATGTTCGCCCTTTCTTCTAGAGTCTTTGGGGATATACTCATAGAAAGCGATATCCCATATCTCATCGGTATGATACCTCTCTTGGAATTTTTCATGCCAAACCTTCTGACAATGGTTTCTATGTACCTAGACTGGGACAAGCCAAGCATCCTCTTGGATCTATCTCTATAGATTCTAATCCCCAAGATATAGGATGCTTCCCCTAAGTCCTTCATGGAGAAGTGTCTAGATAACCAAGTCTTTACTGTGGATAGCATTCTTACGTCATTCCCAATGAGGAGGATGTCATCCACATATAACACCAAAAAGGTGATAACGCTCCCACTTACCTTCCTGTACACACAAGGCTCATCTTCGTTCTTAACGAAGTCATAAGATCTGATTGCCTCATCAAATCTTATGTTCCAACTTTGGGAAGCTTGCTTTAGTCCATAAATGGATCTAAGCAACCTACACACTTTATCTAGGCAGTTCTTGGACACGAATCCCTCAGGTTGCATCATATATACCTCCTCCTCGAGGTTTCCATTGAGGAATGTGGTTTTCACATCCAACTGCCATATCTCATAATTATAGTGTGCTGCAATAGCCAATAGAATTCTGATGGATTTTAGCATTGCTACGGGTGATAAGGTTTCGTCGTAGTCAACACCTTGCCTTTGACGATACCCCTTAGCCACTAGCCTTGCTTTATAGGTCTCTACCTTTCCATCTACTCCGATCTTTTTCTTAAAGATCCACTTGCAACCGATGGGTACAATACCTTCGGGCGCATCAACTAGGTTCCAAACCTTATTGGAGTATATAGAATCCATCTCAGAATTCATGGCTTCTTGCCACCTCCCGGAGTCTATACTCATAATAGCCTCCTCGTAGGTCTGAGGATCAATATCCTCAACATCCTCTCATCTAATATGTCCCACATATCTCTCAGGATGATGGGATACTCTATCAGACCTGCGTAAAGGTGAAACTTGTGTGTTAGGTACCTGAACAGACTTGGGCTGTAGAGTGGTGCTTGAGCTTGGTTCTCCAACCTCACTCAACTCTATCATTCTCCCACTATCTCCGCCAAGAATGTGTTCCTTCTCAAGGAACACTGCTCTCTTAGCTACAAAGACCTTTTGGTCTTCGAGATGATAGAAATAATATCCATAAGTTTCATTGGGGTATCCCACAAATTTGCATCACTCTGTCCTTGATTCTAACTTATTGGGGTTATGTCTTTTAACATGGGCAGGGCAGCCCCAAATCTTAACAACCTTAAGATTAGGCTTCTTCCCTTTCCATATCTCATATGGTGTAGACACTACCGACTTAGTTGGAACTCTATTCAGAAGGTAAGCTGTGGTTTCTAGGGCATATCCCCAGAATGAGATGGGTAGGTCAGCGAAACTCATCATGGACCGTACCATATCTAATAACGTAAGATTTCTCCTTTCAAAGACACCATTGAGCTAAGGTGTATAAGGAGGTGTCCATTGGGATAATATCCCATGGTCCTTGAGGAACTAAGTAAACTCTGTACTTAAGTACTCACCTCCTCGATCTGATCGAAGAGTTTTGATACTCTTTCCAGTCTGGTTCTCCACCTCATTCTTTTTTCCTCTTAGACACTTACATTCATGATATGTGGAGTAGTATCTTGCATAAACAAACCTTTATGCAATATTCCTCTCGTCAATCTCTCCTCGGCTTTGCTAGAATTTATAATAAATTGTAGATGTAATAAGTAATACTGGTCTCCAATACCAATGCACTATCACAAAAATCTGCCAATTGGAGATTGATCATGAATGTACCTGAAGCTTCTCCAAGCTTCTATTTCGCCCTTTCTGCAAGGTACTCTTTGTAGTTCCTCTTCCAATGCTCATCTTTACCACAGTGGAAGCACTGACCTTTGTCCTTTGCCGAGTATTTCTTAGCAACCTTTGCTTTACTTGGTTTGCCCTTGCCCTTTCCCTTCTTAAGGACCTTTCTGCTTTCCTTTTCTTTTTGGTCTCACTAGTGTAGAGAACTGGCTTCTCTTTCTTAATAGTAATCTCTGCCTCCCTCAACATATTGAGGAGCTTTGGAAGAGTCACCTCAAGCTTGTTCATATTAAAATTCATTATGAACTGTGAAAAGGAATCTGGTAGGGACTGAAGCACAATGTCCACACACAAGTTATCCTCTAGGACCATTCCTAGACCTGTGAGTTTCTCTATCCACTCAATCATCTTTAGGACATTATTCTGAACCGGGGTCCCCTCAGTCATCCTAGCACGGAAGAGGCTCTTAGATATCTCATATCGCTAGTCCTTCCGTGTTCCTCAAACAATTTACGGATATGTAGGAGAATGGATCTGACATCCATCTTTTCATGTTGTCTCTGTAACTCAGGAGTCATAGAGCCCAACATATAGCACTGAGCAAGAGTGGAGTCATCAATGTACTTCACGTAGCGAGCGATCTCATCCTCGTTTGCCCCTTCTTCGGGCGCAGGCATCACTGTATCAAGGACGTACACGATTTTCTCCGCTGTGAGAACAATTATCAAGTTACGGAGCCAATCCGTATAATTTGGACCAGTGAGGCGGTTGACATCAAGTATGCCACGTAAGGGATTTGAAAGCGACATTTTCTGAAAATAAAGATGCAGCAGAAATGAATAACATGCAGATTTTGCAAGAAATAAACTATCAAGATATGAACTTCTATCTTAATATGCTCCCACTATTTTACTAACGAGTCACGCGACACCCTGAGCACGTGAAACGGAAGTCTCCGGCAGACTTCTAGTGGGGATCAGGATCCAATCAGCGTCTTAGTGTAACCTCGAGGGACTCGACCAATCACACTAAGCCTAAAAGGTAGACAACTCTTGCCGATCACAACTCCTTGTGATTCCCGTCCTGTTCGGCCTCCGAATCACCATGGTCTCGAGGGACTCGACCAACCATGATGCTCGGTTAAGTCAACACCTTCGTTACAAGATGAGTCTGATTTGATGATATACCCTCGAGGGACTCGACCAAGCATACCATGCCCTCAGGTCACCGGTGGCATCTTTATGTCATAAGCAAGATAGCGAATCGTGATATAGGTGAGTCTCGAGGAACTCGACCAACTCAACCTACACCGGGAATCGGTTCCTACTCATAATGATGGAAGGCCACGTGGGTCAATCTAATTGCCTCACGTTTACCGACTTAATATTATCGAGAGATGTTTCTATGATTTGGTCTCCTAATATGACATGTCACACATATACATATTTAATATATATCTACATCGCATGCAAATATATATATATATATATATATATATATATATATATATATATATCTAGTATGTGTATAAACAATCACACCAGATGATCATGGACCACAACCTAATATGATTAGGCCCGAGCCAGTAGGCCTAATCACTCACATCAGAATCTATGTGTGCAACGGTGCATCTCCTTGCCCTGTGATCGTCCATCTCGTCCTAGTCGGTTCCGTTGACATTTCGATGCATCTTGATGCATCGCGATCATCCGTCTTGTGGGTCCCGCTATCGCATCCACGCTCCCGCTGCGCCTCCTCATGTGATTACAACTTAATCATAGGCACGCAGGCCCGACAATAAACGAGAAATATAATGGAGGCTCGCTGACCTCAATAATAATAATCACAAGTACACACATCACAAGGTCCATGATCATCCGTCCACACATCATACATCACATGTATAAATAATTATCATCATGTAGGACTACTAGATAATAATAAAAATAATAATCAACTAAACCTTTTAATTAATTAATATTTTATGAAATCAGGGACATGTAGGGAATTTCTCAATACCTAAGGGTATTTTCATAATTTATATAAAAGACAGAAACAGGAATTTCTCAAATTCACAAGGGCAAAACTATCCTTTTGCCCAAAACCCTAATTCCCTCTGCTGCTGCCGCCGCCGCCACCCTGCTGGCGGCGGCCTATGCGGCGGGGCGAGGGCGCTGCCCTCGCCTGCAGGTGGCATGCCCCGCTGGCAGCGCTGCCGCTGCAGTTGGGCTCCCCCGCGGGCCCCGTCACCTTTGCGGGCAGTTTTGCCAACGGGGCAACGCCCGCAGGCGGTGCTATCCCGTCGGGCGACCGCCCCTGTGGGGGGGCGTTTCGCCCGCCGGAGCAGCGGCAGCAAGCGCCGTTGCCCTGCGGCGCCTCACCCCGTGGGAGAAGCAACCGCAGGTGCCTATGCCCGCGGGCTGCCAGCCCCGCTGGACGCAAGCCTACTGTAAGCAGGCCGTCAGCCGGTTGCTGCTGACGCAGCCCCTGTGCTGCCCGCCTTCGACTGCGCTGCACGCACGCAGATCGAGGGCAGCAACTGTTGTTGCCCTTCCTTGTTTTTGCGTCAACGATTTTGACGTCAAAATTCTTCCAAAACTCAACACACGTAGTTCAAAACCAATCATTCGCACGAACAACCTGGCTCTGATACCACTGTTAGGAAATCTTGGGGGCGCCATCACAAGCGCAACGGAAGAACAAGAAAACAAAACCCCAGATTCCCAAAAAGATGTTCGTCGTCGTGCGAAGATTGGTGCGCAAAATCCGCGAAACTCAAAACCGCGTATAGAGTAGATTGTGTTACCTAGGGAAATCATATATCCATGTTTCCTTGCAGATCCTTAGGAGAGGGTGAAGGAGGTCAAGCGTCCTCTTCTCTAGCGGTGATCCACACAGTAGGGTTGCGACGACGCTCCTCAAAACTCCAGGCCTGCTCTGAGGTGGAGAGGGCGAGGAGAATAGGAAAGGCAAGCAAAGACTCTAGCATATGAGACTCTGAATCCCTCCTATTTATAGAGGTCCCCTGTCAAACCCTAATGGGTCCTCCCCTAGTGGGAATTGGATTTGCATCCAATAAGACAAGGGCTCCGTCGGATATCTCATATCCGATCCTCTACTCATCGCAATGCCTACCATATGTGTGTGACCCTCTAGGCCCAATATCGAGCTGGCCGTGAGTCATACCTGTTAGAACTCCTTCTAACTCAGTGAATTATTATCTCTCTAATAATTCACTTGACTCATCGACTATGGACGTACTAGGCCACTACGCCGTAGTCCCCAGACGATACAGGGGAATCCAATCCAATGGACCTGTCTGTCCTCAGTTACCGTGTACCTATAGTCCCTCATCCGTCTAATATCCCAGAGACCGTATATCGAGTATGGTGCTGTCAGACCCATACAGTTTCTACTCGAGTCTCGCTCTAATCGGATTCTCCCGGAGAACTCTTTCTCTCTCAACCCGAATGACCCTGGCCAAGGATTTGTCTAAGCAAGAACACATGGGATATTCCTCTCATGACGCCGAGAGTGGATGATCCTCTATCGACACTCAATAGCCCTCGTAAGGTCGACCACCACTCCCAATGACCAACTGTACTAGATCTGGGACAGCCAAACCTATAAGTCTGGTATCAAAGAGTGGAGCACTCATACAGGACATCCTTGGTGTCTCAAATCTAAGGACCAAATACACCACTAGGACTACGGAATCGCTGTTTGACAATAAGGCATCATCAACCATCCAGCATTCCGTAAGCGGATCAATTAGTGAACTCATTCTCCAATGAGCACCTGTACTGTATCCCTAGTGTCCCTACACGAGCAGCTATGAGACCAGCTACATCCATCATATGGACGGGTATACAACACACCAGTCTGTCCGGTTATCACGATGTCCCTTTCGAGTTACCTATGACCGGGATTATTTAGGATATGTGTTTAAAGGTGAATCGATCTCATTATCGTGATATCATCACAATCCAATTCCCATTGCACAAATCCAAGGACATCACAATATATATATATATATATATATATATATATATATATATATATGCATTTATGCAATAGTTATAAAGTGATATATGCCAAAATATAATAAGCAAAAAGATTCTGTATCAAGTCACACGTTCCATCACTCACGTGATTGGCTTGCCGGGCACCTATGACTAGCATGGCGATCTTCCGACGAACTTCCGATGATCTCTCGGTAATGTTCTAGCGGACTCCTATCAAGCTCCTGGACTTCATGATGATCTTCTTGGCGAGTTCCAATGAGCTTCTCTAGCAAGCTCCTGGACTTCTCGATCAATTCCGATAGAACTTCCGACGAACGTCTGGACTTCCGACGAACTCTCAAACTCTCAACGAAATCTCGTTCTTGACCCTGGAACTTTATTTTGTTTTATGCCTTGATCGCTATTATAGTTAATCATGCACATTTAAAACCTACTTTATTCTTGATAATTATTACAAGGCTTAAATCAAATGTTGTTCGATGTGTCATTAGTTCATCGATGCTTTGTCCGTTTCTTCGGCGTATCGACCTTTCTTGTGTTCTATTGCCCAATCGGCCAGTTGATATCCGTAACTCTGATTTCCTTAGTGTAATTTCTACTCTTCTTGGCCTGATGCCTGAACCCATCGCCCAAAGCTTTCTGCTGATACATCGACCGATCCTCCAGCTCGACGTCCAATCTTCTGACATGTTCCACTCCGACCCAACATGATTCTTCCTACTTTAATTATCTCTCCGTGATCGAAGCTTCCCGCATCACTCAAAACGTAGATAAGATAAACACTATCAATTGGTTTCATCATCAAAATATGAGATTCAACAAAATGAAGTGCCGGAGTCAAGATCGAGATTTCGTTAGGAGTTCAAGAGTTCATCGGAAGTTTGGAGGTTCATGGGAAATGCTGCCAAAATTGACCAAGAAGAAGCTCATCGGAACTTGCCAAGAAGATCATTGTGAAGTCTAGGAGCTTGCCGGAAGTCTGCTAGAAGATTACCGAGAGATCGTCGATATCCGCCGGAAGATCGCCAAAAGAAACCTAGACTTACCGGGCTTGTTTTGTTTAGTGTATGCCTTAAAAATCATAGTTAGCACATAATTAGGGTTAGATTTAGGAGTTAATCTCATTAACCCTGTTAAGGGCTAACTGGGCCCATAATTGGACTAGTTTGGGCCGGATTCAAGGCCCAACTAGGTTGCTAGGCCCTATTTGGCGGTGGCACCGCTAGACTAGGGTGGTGGAATCACCTAGGGAACAGTCTCCCAAGTGGTCTAAGCAGTGGTACCGCCTAGACTAAGCAGTGATACCACCGGTAGTTATTATTGCTAGGCGGTGTAACGCTAGAGCTCAGTATCTGAGACTTTGTTAGGCGGTGATATTATTACTTCTAGGCAGTGTAACGCTAGGGCTCAGTATCTGAGACTCTGTTAGGCGGTGGTATCACCAGACTAGGCGGTGGTATCGCCTAGTATTAGAATGTCAAGTGGTGGTAACCACCCCATACTGACGGTGGTACCACCAGTACCCCAAAAATCCGGGATGAGATACGTTTTGGCTCTAATTTTGAAGCCATTGGGGCCTATAAATACTCCACCCTTTTTTTCATAAAAGGTAACAAAGTGTAATCAAAGTGTGAAAAAAACTCTAAGTGTTGGGGTGTTAAAAGTGTTGTAAAAGTGAGAAGAGTCCTCTTCCTCCCTCTCTTTAGCTTTGTAATCATCCAAGAAGAGGTATGAGTCTTGTAAGGGTTATCTCCTAAACCTATAAAAAGGAGAAAGCACTGTAAAGAGGTGGTCGGTCTTCACCTATTGAAGGAAGACTATTAGTGGATGCCGGTGACCTTACGGAGGAGGAATCAAGAGTGGATTTAGGTCACAGCGACCGAACCACTATAAATTCTGGTGTGTTCATTCCTTATTGCTTAATCTCTTTACTACATTCAACTTTACTTCATTACAAACAGTCCAATCCCCTCTAGCTTATATCAAAAGGTGTAAATTTTTTACAAAAAACTCACTAGCTTGCATGATGCAAAATTTGTTAGCCTGCTTCATGCAAAACAATGCTATCTTGCTAGCTTGCTATTTTGCATTATTTTTTAAAAACTTGCTAGTTTGAATATTACAAAGAAAAGCAAATATGCTAACTTGTACATCTAGCAAAATTTACAAACTTGCAAAACTCAAAACTATTGCTAGCTTGGATGTTGTAAAATGATGTAAAATTTTGCTAGCTTGGACTTTGCAAATGAAGAAAAAATTGCTTGCTCAAACATTGCAAAAGAAATAAAAAATCCTAGCTTGCACTTCTCAAAAGAGAAGAAAGAAAATTACTAGCTTGCATGATGATAAAACTTAAGATTATGTTTATTATACAATGATTTGAAATTATGTCTCAAACATTTGAAAGTTGAACTTCTCCTTTTTGTTGATCATAAAGGGGGAGAAGTATGATGTAATGCATGATTTTATCATGATATGTTGCTTGAATTTTGAATCCAAGAGTGTTATATCAATATGACATATTGATAGGGGGAGTTAAAGTTAACTCCATCATCAATTGGTTGTCATCATAAAAAAGGGGGAGATTGTTGAATCTCGAATTTTGATGATGAAACCAATTGATAGTGTTTATAATTTAATCCATGTTTTGAGTGATATAGGAAGCTTCAATTAGGGAGAGAAAATTAAAGCAAGAAGAAATATGTTGGGCTAGAGAAAAACATATCAAAAGATTAGACGTCGAACCAAAGGATCGGTCGGCGTATCGATAGAAGGCTTCGGGCCATGAGTTCGGGCATCGAGCCAAGAAGAGCGGAAATTACATCAAGGAAATCAAAGTTACAAAGGTCAAATGGCCGATTGGGCAATAAGCTGCAAGAGAGGACGATGCGTCGAAGAATCGGACGAAGTGTCGATGAACCAATGACATGCCGGACAACATGATTCAAACTTTGTAATAATTGTCTAAGATCAAAGTAGGTTTTAATTGTGTGGGATTAACTATGATAGTCATGAAGGCATAAAGCAAAATAAAGTCCCAGAGTCAAGAACGAGATTTCGTTGGGAGTTCGAGAGTTCATTGGAAGTCCGGACGTTCGTCGAAAGTTCTATTGGAATTGACTGAGAAGT